>NC_056736.1:629924281-629943376 GCF_019279795.1 Protopterus annectens | reverse complement strand
TATATCTGCGATCTCCCATCCATTGGTCAAGATTCCTCTTGAACAAGGCCAGCGAGGTGCTCTGCCTCACATGTACCGGATTTTGTTCCACAGCATAGGGAGTCTCTGGGTGATGAATCTGTCCTCCAGCACGCTCTATTAATAACCGTGTCAAGGTTTAAGTCTCCGCCCTTGTGGTTCTGAGGGATCTAGATTTTTGAGGTGAAGCATATTCATCAAATCTGGGTTTGACATAGCCTTATATGTCAGGCACAGGTCACCTCTGAGCAAGCGGTATGAGACTGAATAGAGCTGGAGTTCTTTCATTCGGCAGCATAAGACATATTTTTGAGACCCTTTATCCTTTTGGTGAGGAACTTTGGGCCTTTCCAGCTGCTGCAGGTGTCGGGTCAGATACAATCCGAATGGGGCATTGTACTCAATCATAGGTCTAATGAGTGATGAGTACAGGGTGACGATGACCTCCCTTGATCTAGATGTGAATCCCTTCATGATCAGGTGGGCAATGTAGAAGGTTTTCCTAACTACTTTAGCAACATGAGTGTCAAACGAAAGGCTACTGTCAACCTGGGTCCCCAGATCCCTGATGACTTCTTCTGTGCTCAGTGGATTGCCACCTATATGGTAGCTAGGGTAACCTTGTTTTTCCAAGGGTATGACTATGCATTTCTTGGCGCTTAACTTTAGGCCATGGCTCTGGTACCAGTTATCCGCTTCTGTGAGGCCCTTCTGAAGGATATCTGTGTCAGATGTGTTTCGATTATGGCTTCCAGTTTGCAGTCATCTGCAAACTTTGTCCGCCATAACCCTCCTGCGCTTGCTTGTACTTCAGAAAAGTAGATGCTTAACAAGAGTGGACCCAGGACTGAGCTCCTGTGGGACACCACTTGTGACAGGCTTTGAGTCTGACATGGCTCCAGCAACTCTGACCCTGTGGGTTCTGTCACTTAGCCAGTTTGCAACCCATCTTGTGATGTATGGGTTTACATTCAAGCTGATGAGTTTTTCGATGATACCTGAGTGGGTATTGTGTCAAGGCCTTTGCCAGGTCAAGGTAGGCTGTATGGACTGCCTTTCCTCATCAATGGCCTTGGTGACTGTCTCAAAAAAGTCAACCAAGTTTAAAAGGCATGATCTGCCTTTGATAAAGCCAAACTGGGTTGGATCCAAAGTCTGCAAGTTCCCTATGTCTTTATTTATGAGTTCCATTATGATCCTCTCCATGGCTTTGCAGATAAGGCTTGTCAAGCTAATGGGACGGTAATTTCCAGGGTCGGTGGAGGCACCGCCCTTGTGAAGTGGGACCACAGTCGCCGTGCGCCACTCCTTGGGTACGTATCCTGGGGTGAGGCTAAGATTAAACATCTGTCCTAACTGCGGATTTAATTCCTCATTGAGTTCGTGGAGCACACAGCCGGGGACACCATCCGGTCCCATGGATGCTGTGTTTTTTGCCTTGGAGAGAGCAGTTCTCACCTGGGCGTTGGAGATGTTTGGGGGGCTACAATCCTCTGGTATAGATATCTCTCCTTTTGGTGGGGGGGGGAGTTTGCACTGAACCTGTCAGCCAGTATGTTGGCAATGTGTGTAGGTTCAGTAATCTTCACATCATTTCTAACTAATTCTGAGCATATCTGGGAGTTTCCTCCTAGGTTTCTAACATAGCTAAAGAAGGCCTTATGATTGTCTTTTGAGTCCTTGGCGATTTTTTTCTCAAAATTTGCCTTGGATGATTTTATGAGAGCTCTTAGTTTTTTACTTATAATTATCAAAGGTGTCTTACCTTTCAAGGATTTTGTTCTATCTTGTAGTAGCTTCCTCCTTTTGTTGTAGAGCTTGTTTATGGCTGGGGTCCACCAGACTGGACGCTTGCCTTTGGTACAAAGAGTCTTAGTTTTGTTTGGGATTGCCTGATCCATGCAGTCCTGTAGGTGCTGGTAGAAGGCATTTGTAAGTGATTCAGCGGTTTGAGTAATGTTTACCACTGGCTCAGGGGCCTTAAAGGAGACCACACTAGTTTTTAGAAGTGTGAAGTCGGCTTTTGAGAAGTTTTTCACTGTGGTCTTTTTATTTCAGGTGGGGCGGGATGAGGACCTCCAGCGAGATTAGTTTATGATCTGATCTCACCAGTGAGGGGTATACTTCCGGTGTTGAACATTGTGATCCCATGTTCGTGATGATGAGATCAAGTATGTTTTCTCCTCTTGTGGGGATGGTGACTAGTTGTTCCATGGCATTTGAGTTTATGAACCCAGGAACCTTTGGACTAGAGTGTTTGGGCTTGAGTAGTGTTCCCAGTCTATATTAGGGTAGTTGAAGTCACCTAGTATGATGGTGTTTGGAGATACATTTATCAGGAAGGCCATGTGAGGTTCCTGAGTTTGAGAGGGTGGCCTGTAACATGCTACAAATTGCAGAGCAGTCTTGCCTATGGTTAATTGCACCTGGATGGTCTCCGATGCATCGTGCGTTGCCACCAACCTTGAGGTGTGGGTGTCCTTTATGAATATGGACACCCCCCCTCCTTTCTTGGTGTTGTCCGGATTTTGGGGCCGGAACGCATGATATGAGGTGAAACCTGATAGTGCTGGGGTGCTC
The DNA here is from genome assembly GCF_019279795.1 of Protopterus annectens. Classification (NCBI taxonomy): domain Eukaryota; kingdom Metazoa; phylum Chordata; order Ceratodontiformes; family Protopteridae; genus Protopterus; species Protopterus annectens. The sequence goes on along the minus strand of NC_056736.1, from coordinate 629,940,778 downwards.
TCAGGAGCCTTGAACCAGGTTTCTGTCACAGCACAGACATCGATGTTCTCCATACTGAGAAGGGCCTCAAGTGCGTGCATCTTGAGATTGAGACGTCTGGCATTGAGCAGCATTACCCTTAGTTTTTTTCCTTTTTTTGTGTTCTAGGGGGGGTAGGTTTAAAATTTGAGCCTTGCCTAAAAAAGGCACTATGGGGGTGGCAAGAGCCTTTGCCAATATCCGGAAGCCTAGGGGTGACGTGCAAGCCGTCCCTTGCGAAGCAGCGTGGCTTGTCCAGCATGTCATCCCAGGCAGTCATCCCAATGTTAGCAATATCTGTGGGTTCAGTGTATTTTTTGTTGTTGTGAACCAACTCTGAGCATATCTGAGGGTTTCCGCCCAGGTTTCTAACATAGCTGAAGAAGGCTTTGTGGTTATCTTTAGTGTCCTTAGCGATTTTTCTCTCAAAGTTTACCTTGGATGTTTTTATGAGAGAACGTAGTTTTCTGCTAATGTTGATCAGAGATGTCTTCCCTTCATGGGATTTCGCTCTGACGTGCAGTAGCTTTTCTTTGTTATACAATTTGTTTATGGCTGAGGTCCACCAGACAGGACGCTTACATTTGGTGGAGAGGGACTTGGATTTGTTTGGGATTGCATGATCCATGCATTCTTGGAGATGTCCACAGAAAGCATTTGTGAAAGATTTGGCATTGTGGGATGTGGTATCCACTGGCACAGTGGGCTTAAAGGATACCATCTCAGTCTTAAGAAGAGTGAAGTCTGCTTTTGAGAAGTTTTTCACTGTGGTCTTTTGTGCTGGGGGTGGATGTGGGATATGTATATCCAGGGTGATTAGTTTGTGGTCAGATCTCACTAGTGAGGGGTATACTTCCGGTGTGGAGCATTTTGTCCCCATGTTTGTGATGATCAGGTCTAGTGTATTATCTCCCCTAGTGGGAGAGGTGACTAGTTGTTCCAGTGCATTTGAATTTATGAATTCCAGGAACCTTTGGGCTAGGGTATTAGGGCTAGAATAATGTACCCAATCTATGTTTTGGTAGTTGAAGTCTCCCAGTATGATGGTATTTTGTGATACATTCATATCCTCCAATGTTTTCAGGAAGGCTGAGTGGGGTTCTTGAGATTGGGAGGGTGGTCTGTAACATGCTACCAGTTGTATAGCAGTTTTGCCTATGGTTAGTTGCACCTGTATGGTCTCTGATGCTTCATGTGTTGCTACTAACCTGGAGGTGTGGGTGTCCTTTATGAATATGGACACTCGCCCTCCCTTTGTGGTTTGGCCCGGGTTTTGGGGCCGAAAAGCATGATACGAGGTATAGCCTGGTAGCGCTGGGGTGCTCTCAGGAGCCTTGAACCAGGTTTCAGTTACTGCACAGACGTCGATGTTCTCCATGCTGAGGAATGCATCAAGTGCCTGCATCTTGAGATTTAGACTTCTGGCGTTGAGCAGCATTACCCTTAGTTTTTTTCCATTTTTGTTTTCTAAGGAGGTGGGTTTGTCTTTTGAGCCTTGCCTAAAAAAGGCAGTATGGGGTGGCAAGAGCCTTAGCCAATATCCGGAAGCCCAGTGGTGACAGGTGTAAGCCATCCCTTGCGAAGCAGCTTGGCTTGTCCAACATATCATCCCAGGCAGACAGACATTGGATCCCCTTAGAATGACACCAGTACTTCAGCCAGTTGTTAAAGCTGATCATCTTGTCTTTGTATTGTATGGTATCATTCTTGGTGAGGGCAAGATGCTGCTCAGGGACAGGGTCATACCAGCCTGGGCTACATAATCGGAGAGCTCCTCTATGTCTCTTTTCATGTAGTCCAGGGAGGTACGGCTCAGGTCATTCACACCAGCATGGAGAATGACGGAGTCATATTTGTACTTGCTTTGGAGTGACCTGAGTGCGTGTGTTATGTGGCGGATCCTAGCTCCCGATAGACAGCTCACAGTCACCTTCTCCTTGTTCAGCCTGGTCAGTGGGACATCAGTATGTCTGACTATGGAGTCACCTATTATTAGTGTATCAGGCAAGGTGTTTGGCCTTAAGGGCTGCGATTGGTCGACACACTGATTTATTGAAGTATGTGTTGCATGTGTTTTGTTTTGAGGTGGTGGATTTTTGGATGTCTGCTTTGGGAGCCTCTGTTGTTTTGGTAAGTTTTTTATTAGAGCCTCCGATTATGTCTTTGTGTTTTTATGCGTTTGGTTTGCAATTGTGGTATGTCTATGTGGGACTGGGATTGTTGTGTGTGTGGTTGCCATCTCCTCCTGTCTGGTCATGCCAGCCCTGAGTTGAGAGAGTTCAGCCTCCAGTTTGGCTATATAGTTGCATCTCTCACATGTATTTGTGTTTGTTGGGAGGAGGAGAGGGTTGTCTGTGTACATGAGACAATTGTAGCATTGTCTCAAGATGCCCAGATTGACCAGCTGAACTGGAGATGACGCCAGTAATCTACCACTCGACATGCTAGAACAGTATAAGGGAGTGGTATACCTTTAAGGGAAGTGGGTATTCACAGGGGTGGTAAGTAGATGTAGTGCTTTACTTAGTACGAGAGTGCTTACTTAGTAGAGAAGTATTGAGAATAAGTGCTAGGCTTATAATACAGTGAGTAGTCTGGTTATACTAAGAGTAGAGCTTCCTTAAGGGAAAATTTGAAGAACAGACTTGGCGGAGCCAGGAAAAAGTTTTACCTTGTTTAACCGCACTGCGCTATGCGCACGGCCGTGCAAAGCCGTGCAAACGCGGATTTTAAACAGTGAACTACAAAAGAGCTGGAAATGGTCCCAAACAACCAATTACTACAGCTTCTTGTGCTGAGGTCACTTTCCCAAGGACAGGTAGGCTGCTCAAGGCTCCCCACTCCCACTGGTGAGCAAAGAAACTTCCTTCTATCCAAGTAAGGTAATGGACAACACAGGAACTACACCACAGCCCAGAATACAGCAATGCCTGTAAACTGGTCTAAACTAGTCGAGGAAGGCGGGAAAACAAGGATTATTTTTGTTTTTGGTAGAAACACACAGAAAATGCAGAAACAGTGATAAATTAGTTACACAGGCTAGCACACTAGTGGGCAGCCTCCACGGTTAAATTAAACAAACAAACAAGCAAACTTTCGATCAAATTCGACTAAAATGTAACTTTAAGTGCAAATTTTAAAATAATGCAGCTATCAGTTAAAAAGCAGTTCAGGCTAGGTCAAGGTAAGCTACAGAAGCTATTTCAAGTGAAAAAAGCAAAGATACTTAAATCCAGAAGGTAGTCGCTTTTCTGAGTTCCCTGCTGCTAGGACCACTCTGTAAACCCACGTGGAGCTTGTCTGAGCAGTATAGCCAGAAAAAACCGCCCAGAGGCGGATTTTAATCAGTGAACTACAAAAGAGCTGGAAATGGTCCCAAACAACCAATTACTACAGCTTCTTGTGCTGAGGTCACTTCCCCCAAGGACAGGTAGGCTGCTCAAGGCTCCCTACTCCCACTGGTGAGCAAAGAAACTTCCTTCTATCCAAGTAAGGTAATGGACACCACAGGAACTACACCACAGCCCAGAATACAGCAATGCCTGTAAACTGGTCTAAACTAGTCGAGGAAGGCGGGAAAACAAGGATTTTTTTTGTTTTTTGGTAGAAACACACAGAAAATGCAGAAACAGTGATAAATTAGTTACACAGGCTAGCACACTTTAGTGGGCAGCCTCCACAGTTAAATTAAACAAACAAACAAGCAAACTTTCGATCAAATTCGACTAAAATGTAACTTTAAGTGCAGATTTTAAAATAATGCAGCTATCAGTTAAAAAACAGTTCAGGCTAGTTCAAGGTAAGCTACAGAAGCTATTTCAAGTGAAAAAAAAGCAAAGATACTTAAATCCAGAAGGTAGTTGCTTTTCTGAGTCCCTGCTGCTAGGACCACTCTGTAAACCCACGTGGAGCTTGTCTGAGCAGTATAGCCAGAAAAAAACGCCCAGAGGCGGATTTTAAACAGTGAACTACAAAAGAGCTGGAAATGGTTCCAAACAACCAATTACTACAGCTTCTTGTGCTGAGGTCACTTCCCCCAAGGACAGGTAGGCTGCTCAAGGCTCCCCACTCCCACTGGTGAGCAAAGAAACTTCCTTCTATCCAAGTAAGGTAATGGACAACACAGGAACTACACCACAGCCCAGAATACAGCAATGCCTGTAAACTGGTCTAAACTGGTCAAGGAAGGCAGGAAAACAAGGATTTTTTTTTTGTTTTTTTGTTTTTGTGGTAGAAACACACAGAAAATGCAGAAACAGTGATAAATTAGTTACACAGGCTAGCACACTTTAGTGGGCAGCCTCCACAGTTAAATTAAACAAACAAACAAGCAAACTTTCGATCAAATTCGACTAAAATGTAACTTTAAGTGCAGATTTTAAAATAATGCAGCTATCAGTTAAAAAACAGTTCAGGCTAGTTCAAGGTAAGCTACAGAAGCTATTTCAAGTGAAAAAAAAAGGAAAGATACTTAAATCCAGAAGGTAGTCGCATTTCTGAGTTCCCTGCTGCTAGGACCACTCTGTAAACCCACGTGGAGCTTGTCTGAGCAGTATATTTTAGTTATGTTAGGAACCTGGGTGGTAATTCCCAGATATGCTCAGAATTAGTCCAAAATGACAAAAAATACACCGAACACACAGACATTGCCAACATCCTAGCTGACAGGTTCAGCGCAAACTTCTCCCCCCCACCAAAAGGGCAAATATCTATCCCAGCAGAGTGCTGCCCCCCTGACATCTCAGATGCTCAGGTAAAAGCCGCCCTCTCCAAAGCAAAAAACACAGCATCAATGGGACCAGATGGTGTCCCGGGCTGCGTTCTACATGAACTCCAAGAAGAGCTAAACCCAAACATAAAACTACTGTTCAATCTCAGCCTTACTACAGGATATGTGCCCAAAGAGTGGCGTACAGCAACAGTGGTCCCTCTCCATAAAGGTGGTGCCTCAACGGATCCTGGAAACTATCGCCCCATAAGCCTGACTAGCTTGGTCTGCAAAGCTATGGAAAGGATCATGATGGACCTCATAAATAAAGATATTGGGGACCTACAGACACTGGATCCTACCCAGTTCGGCTTTGTTAAGGGCAGATCCTGCCTCTTAAACCTGGTTGATTTCTTTGAAACAGTCACCAAGGCCATTGACGAGGGGAAGGTGGTCCACACAGCCTACCTGGACCTCGCAAAAGCCTTCGATACAATACCCCACTCAGGCATTATAGATAAGCTCACCAGCTTAAATATAAACCCCTATGTCACTAGATGGATTGCAAACTGGCTCAAGGACAGAACCCACATGGTTAAAATTGCTGGAGCCATGTCAGACTCCAAACCAGTTACAAGTGGTGTCCCACAAGGCTCAGTCCTGGGACCTCTCGTTCAGTATATATTTCTCGGAGGTACAGGCTAACACGGAAGGACTGTGGCTGACCAAGTTCGCAGATGTCTGCAAACTGGGCGCCATAATCGACTCTCCAGCCGACACAAGCATCCTCCAAAAGGGCCTCATAGAAACAGACAACTGGTGCCCGAGCCATGGCCTCAAGCTAAATGTCAAAAAGTGTATAGTCATCCCCTTTGGCAAAAACAAAGTGCCCACAAATTACCACATAGGTGGTAATCCATTAAGTACAGAAGAAGTAATTAGGGACCTGTGGACCCTAGTTGACAGCAATCTCTCATTTGACAACCACATGGCCAAAGTGGTTAGAAAAACATTTTATATAGCCCACCTAATCATGAAGGGATTCACATCTAGATCAGGGGAGGTCATCGTGCCTCTTTACTCATCCCTCATCATGCCCATAATTGAGTACAATGCCCCTTTTGGGATGTACCTTACCAGACACCTGCAGCAACTGGAAAGACCCCAAAAGTACCTCACCAAGAGGATCAAAGGGCTCAGACAGATGCCATATGCTGCCCGGTTAAAGAAACTCCAGCTCTACTCAGTGGCATACCGCCTGTTCAGAGGCGATCTGTGCCTGACATATAAAGCCATGTCCAACCCGGAATTAATGGACATGCTGCACCTCAGAAAATCCAAATCCCATCGAGCTACGCGCTCGAGAGACTTGAACCTCAGCACTGAAATAAATAGGACATGCTGGAGGGACAGATTCATAACCCAGAGGCTCCCTTCACTCTGGAATAAAATCCCAGTCCAGGTTAGGCAGAGTCCCTCATTGACTCTCTTCAAGAGGAATTTTGATGAGTGGATGGGAGATCGTAGGTTTACCCCGGGTATCACTTCTGTGTCACTATTAGACAGAGGCACAGTATACTAACCTCGAAAAAGGGCATAGCAAAATAAATTTAAAATGGGTGGCGAAAGCCAAACACATTCTGGCTAGGCTTATAAATGCCCTAGGGCAGATAGCCTAGTATGAACCTATTAATAATGCATCAAAGTCACTTTTAAGTATTTCTGATTTAGTTTGTTATTGTATCCGGAGAAGACTGTCATGGGGACTTTTTTACTCATTTGATTTTGTTATTCAGTCTCTGTTCTGTCAAAATGGAGTTTGGGTTGCTATAATATGGCATATCCCAGACATCATAACTGAACAGTTTTTTTTTTATCTCCTTTATTTTCAATACTGTGAGTTATCTTTTTTTAGATAGAGCTGTGATGACAGAGGTAATTTTAACCAATTACTGCAATCTTTGGTTAAGCTGATAAAAACCTTTTCTGTTTCATTTGCATTTTTTTTAATTTATATTTTAATTTTTGGGCTATCAAGTTCCCCCAACAAACATAATCACCTTGTTGAACTATGTGTTCCCAGAGAGAGAGGTATAAAAGTTGCTTTTTCAGTGGTAACTGTCTGAAAGTCTTCCCTCAAAAAAAACTATTAAAGCAAATGACACCTGGTTTTATTTTAATGCTATGTAGTTATTTATTTATTCTTGCAATAGCTAACAGTTATGAAAATAGTTTCATTTTCCTGTTTGTAACAAGGTATGATTTCCGGGTGTAAAGTTGTGGGTGGTGGCCATCAGTAAACATTTTCCACTGCCTAGTGTAGACAATTTCTTTTTAAAGAAACGTGAGATTTGAATTAGAAAAAAATGGGATCTTTACGATATGCATCAGAGAAACAAGTATGAATTAAAAAAAAAAAAAGTACTGAATGATTTAGTGAGAAAATCTAGGATAAGATGGCAACGTTTCTGGGAGCCATGTTGCAAGTTTTAGTGTAATGATTATGCCTGACTTGCATCTGAAAGGTCCCTGATTTTGAACCGAAAGGGAACTGTTGCATTTTGTTGTGATCAAGTTTCAATGAGCAAGAATGATGATCATTGACCACATTTGCTCTCAAAAGTTTTTTTTCTTCTAATACATTCAAAAATAGTGTGGTCTGCTTCATATCACGTAACATGGATAATTAGAAGTACAACTGTAAGAACATGACAGACCAACTTTGAGGGTGGGGAAGTAAAACCCTATTACTCAGTTTCCGTAGTGTAGTGGTTATCACGTTCGCCTAACACGCGAAAGGTCCCCGGTTCGAAACCGGGCGGAAACAGTTTTCATTCTGCTAATTATTTGTGCTGTAATTTAAATGGCGTACATATTCAACACATTTCTGCCCTCCAGACACAGGCAGGTTTGAATGATGTTAGTGGTGAACACATTGTGCAATAAATTACTGCCACAGATTTGTATTTTCATTCAAACACTGTAAATTCTACTTTTCATTACTTTTCCCTTGTGCCAGTCCTTGGCAGGTCGCCCGTTGGTTGCAGCTTTCTTGCACTTGTGTAATAGCCCTACCCTGTTATATCTCACATCACGTATGGAGTGCTTCACTCATAACTGTGAAATCCGTTTACTGTAGGAGGAAAGTATTTACATGGTCTTTGGATATTTAAAGCATAAATTCATAATAATTTGCTCTGCATTTTACAAACACCAGCATTAGTTATGCTTCGTTTCCATTGTGTTTTTCACTTTGTTTTCAAACCGCTCAACCTCTTAAGTGAAAGAAATATGGACAAAACCAAAAATAATGAGGGAACAAAAGCCCTGAAATAGGAACAGATTTTAAATATTCCTGTTATAACTGTAGAAAGGTGCTAGAATAACATGTATTATGTTAGCAAGCATTTTTCTGAAGGATATAAAGTCTGAAACTGAAATGTCTGTCATTATTTAGTTACTTCAGTCCTCAGTGATTTGCTGGAAAACCACACATTTTACGTGGAAAATTTCAAAATTGTGAGGCACAAATCTGGACATTCTACAAATTCTGGACAGTTGAGAAGTATGCTTGTCTCAAAAGTTTGCAGGCTTCATATTTACATGCTTCACCACACCCTTTTTAATAACAATGGTTTAAGAGGCTTGCCAAGTAATTTTAGACATTGTTTATACCTAGCCTGTTAAACTTCCCAGCACTAGAGCTTTCACAGTTTGTATTAGTTCTTTTATGTGACAGAAACTGCATCTCAAGCTCTGAGCTTTTTTTGCTTCAAGCATCATTCAGATCTATTACCAAGATTGTTTTTCTGGCCTTGTTTACTATATTCACTATGGTTTTCTGAGCATGCTTTAGCTTTTGTGGATGAGGAGGGGTGCTTTAAGCAATTTTCAGAGTTGTTAGCCAGAGTCCATCTCAAATTGCAGTTCTCACTTTAAGCCATTCATGTCTTTAGCCTTTGTGTTTTTCCCTCAGAGTAAAATAGACTTTAAATGATTTTATGACCTGCCTGCTACTTCCTTTCTAGAAAACATGAATGAATGGAAAGCTAAAACATTAGTAAGCAGAATTTGGTTTTGCATTAGTACAGTATTAGTACAGTACCTCGCAGGTTGGTCTGCCCAGAAGTGGACGTGGCCTCAGCAGCTACTTAGTCCTCTTCTCACACGTTCATTTCTCATTATAAATTAGATGTGATTTCGAGAAGTAGGGCTTCTTTTGGCTCAGGTGCTCGAATATCCTTCCGTAAGGACCACCCAGGTTCTTATAAGGTAGCTGGGGACTCTGTCCCACAGGTTGCAGAGCAAATGAAGTAACTACTTCAGATAAAGAAGTTATGTACTCACCATAACGTTCCATCTGAGTAGGTACTTCATTTGTCTGCAACCGACCCTCCCTGCCATCCCCCGAACCTTTCGGGATTTTCTGATCACCTTTGCAGTTGATTTTTCGTGTTTCCAGGTTGGTAAGGCAAAAAAAAAAAACTTTCTGAGGTAATGTGGTTGGTAGCAGGGGATTATGAGTAAGGGGAGGAGCTAGGAGCTCGGATCTTGGAGCTTGGTAAGCTGCCGGCTCGGATCCGAAGTCGGATCCGATACCCACAGGTTGCAGACAAATGAAGTACCTACTCAGATGGAACGTTATGGTGAGTACATAACTTCTTTTTTTCTCCCACAGCCACAGTATGGTATTCACAAAAACAGGAGCTGCAGGTGATCCCATGGCCACCGCTTTGTTTTAAATATTCTGCATAAAAAAAAAAAAAAAAAAACATAGTTGTTGGTCAATACTATGTCCATGAGGGTGGACAACACATGAACTGAGTCCTGAGACAACCTAGCATTCAGCACTAAAGCCTCCCTAAAGAATTCCATACTGTCTTCATGAGGGATACTTAGAAATAAATCCTTAAAATCTATTGTAAAAAATACTATGTTTTCTTTAAATTCGCAATCAACCAAACATGTCAATAGATGTCAGAATACTTGAGTACATGTCCCTTATCTACAAAGAAGTTCTTAGGTTTTTGAGTCTGAGAGTTTTGCTAGTGGCTCAGTCTTTGAACCTTTAATTACCACTATTGGTCTCACGGGGGGTGGGGGGGGTCAGTAATTCATTTGTGAACTTTAGGAATACTGAATAGTGCTGGGGTCAGAGGTTTCTTGACCATTAAAAACTTGATTTCTTCCAAATCGAACTGATATTCAAGAAATAGCTCTTTTTAAAAAAGATCCCACAGCCACAGTACGGTATTCACAAAAACAGGAGATGCAGGTGATCCTGTAGTTGGCAATGTCCACCTCATTTAAAGAAGCCACTGTGAAAAATTCACTACTGTGCAAAAGTGATTGCATTCTCAGGGCATATTGTGAATAGGTCATAACTACCACCCCCCCATCCAGCTTCATTATCCTAATTGCCCTATTGTTAGACAACTCTAAAAAAAATAGTGTGCTCTTCAGTAGGGTAAAGTAGTTCTTTTATATGTTTCTCTTAAATCAAACTCACATAACCTCTCAAAAAGATCAACAGGTGGCAACAATAGGGCATTATAGGTGCTCGGTCTACATAACGTATGCATCTCTTTACTATCTACATTGTTGTTAAACAATAACTTAAAGTTATTTTTTCTCACAGATAGTTTAATAGCAGTAATTCTTTCTACCACATTTGGTCTATTATTTGGGATAAAATCAAGTCCAGTTGAGAACATACCATGTTTATCACTAATTCCAACATGGCAAAGTAATCAGCGTTGTCTTTTATCATTGATAGTGAGAGTTCTTCCTCCCCCTCCCTCTGGGTCTGCCATTCGATTGATGGTAAAAATTTGTTCATTTTCCGTCCGTCGCTTTTGCATAATAGTCCTCTCCAGAGTTGTTCTTGTTCTGAAGCCTTGCCAATCTTCTGGGTAGGGGGAATGTTTCTGTGTAAAAATCCTGCTCTTCCTGATTAAAGAAAGCCTGCTGTTGATTGTGGCGTGGTGTATCCAGTGGGGTGTTTACAACTGCTGTCCTTAAAGGCTCGTTTAGGGAGTGGATAGATTCACTTTAAGTCATAATCCTGTTGGTACCTAATAAGTTTTTTTGCTTTCTCTTTTTAATGTCCATGACATGCTACTCAACCCTGTTCAACAAGCCTTTATAGTAATTCATATAAGAAGAAAATGCAGAGTCACCAGTAATAACACATTGCAGTTTTACAATTTCTTCTCTTACTGTTGTCATTATTCATTGATTGTCTGTCATCAAGATCCACATAAAGTCAAGGCCAGTATGGTCAAAAAGTTCCAGTAGCTACTGGTGCAAAATTGACACATTTATTAAATTATTCAGAAATGTATAAATCCTAAGCCCCTTAGTGACATGTCACTGTTTAATGCACTCTTCAAAAAAGGCATTGTCAAACTGCAAACCCCAGTATTTCTTAAGCAATTTTTCTAATTTAAACAATTGGTCTTTTAAAATGATGGTACCCACTTCACTGGAGACTGTACACTCAGTAAAATGACTTTCAAGTAATTTGAAATCCTTGTTTAAAAAGGTTAAGAAATCTCCACTATGTGTAGAAAAACTATTGGGTTCTTCCAAACCCGTACTTACTGCGGCTGTATTCAATTCTGTAATAGTCACTCTCCCTGTAAACACATCTGAATAAGAAGGAGCTTGCCTGTTAACATAATCCATACATGTTGTAGCAGTAATTGGCTGGTCCCTATGATGTTTTTGGTCCTTCAGTACCACTCTTTCAATCTTGGTATTAATCTGCATTAGCAGTGAGATCAGGTTGAGTCAAAATTAAGTTTTCTTTATTATTGCCCATATGGAAGTGGCTGGTTCCCTCTGTAGTATGTGAATTGGACCCGACCTGAAACATATTATTCATCAGATATCCAACACTCAAGTAAATAGTAACCAAAAAAACTAAACAGCAGAAAAAAACACAAACACAAGGATAAACTGCGAATATATATATATATATATATATATATATATATGTATATATGTATATATACATATATATATATATAAATATACCCGCGGTGGTGGTGCTGCGGTAGCGTTGTCGCCTCACAGTAAGATGCTGTCCGGTTTGATTCTCAGCTAGAGCGTCTTCTGCGTGGAGACATGCGTGAATGGGCGTAGGTTGTGCGTCAAGCCTGGCAAGCCGGTACATAAAAATCAACTGCCAATCATTAGTGGACCGGAGTTCCGCTGTGGCGACCCCTAACCGGGAAAAGCCGAAAGACACAAAATATATATATATATATATATATATGTATATATATATAGGTGTGTGTGCGTGTATACTTCTATACGTTTATATATGTGTACATATATGTGTTTGTTTAAATTTTTATGTATGTGTACATATATATTTGTGTGTAGGTATGTGTATGTATGCATGTGTGTGTGTATGTATATATATATATATATATAGATATATATATATATATATATATATATATATATATATATATATATATATATATATATAGGTCTACTATGGATGATCAAAATTTCAAACATCGTAAAAAAACAAAACAAAAACTTACCTACACGTTGCTATCCAGGGGGCAAGCCCACGTGCACCCCCCTGTGGGGGGCAAGTCCCCCACACCCCCTGCAATTTAAATATACCAACTCTTAGATCCCACTACACTGCAGAAGATGGAAATCTTCCCATTCCGCACTATATGGAGATGTCCTTTCCGCATGTTTGAAATTCCAAAAGTCGATCATATGGTCTCGGCCATATGAGAATCGCCTTTTTGGAATTTCAGTCATGTTGACAATATCCTGACAATATCCCAGGCTGCGTTCTACACGAACTACAGAACGAACTGGCACCCCACCCAAGTACCATGTTCAATCATAGCTTCACCTCAGGCTTTGTGCCCACTGAATGGCGCACCGCAATGGTTATCCCACTCCACAAAGGGGGAGCCACGACAGACCCTGGGAACTACCGCCCCATTAGCCTGACGAGCCTGGTCTGCAAGGCCATGGAACATATCATCATGGAACTCATAAACAAAGACATTGGTAATCTCCGAACTCTGGACCCCACCCAGTTTGAGTTTGTAAAAGGCAGATCATGTCTCCTAAACCTGATAGACATTTTTGAAGCAGTCACCAAAGCCATAGATGAGGGAAAGGTGGTTCACACAGCCTATCTAGATCTTGCCACGGCTTTCGACACCATCCCCACTCTGGAATTATAGATAAACTCACTAAACTAGGTATAAATCCCTATGTCACAAGATGGGTTGCCAACTGGCCCACGGACAGAACCCACACTGTGAAAGTAACAGACTCCAAATCCGACTTCAGACCAGTGACAAGTGGAGTACCACAGGGTTCAATTCTGGGTCCTCTGCTGTTTGGTATCTACTTCTCTGAAGTACAAGCTAACACAGAAGGTCTTTGGCTAATGAAGTTTGCAGATTAGGTCCCTAGAGCATGTAGCTCGGAGGGATGAGAGAGAGAGAGGTGTGTGTGTGTGTGTATCTCTACATGTATATATATGTGTAGGTATATGTGTTTGTCTACATTTTTATGTATGTTACATACACACACACACACACACACACATATATATATATATATATATATATATATATATATATATATATATATATATAATTTATGTGTGTGTGTGTGTGTATGTATATATATATATATATATATATATATATGTTTTTTTATATATATTTATATATACATATATATATATATATATATATATATATATATATATATATATATATATATATATATATATTTGTATGTATACAGAGAGAGAGAGATGATGGATAGATATGTATATGTGTGTGTGTGTGTGTGTGCGCGCGCGTGTGTGTGTGTGTGTGTGTGTGTGTGTGTGTGTGTGTGTGTGTGTGTGTGTGTGTGTGTGTGTGTGTGTGTGTGTGTGTGTGCATATTTCCTATTTTTACACATGGGGTCAGGATGTTTGTATATATTTGTGTGTGTGTATATCTATATCTACCTATCTCTCTCTTATATATATATATATATATATATATATATATATATATATATATGTATATCTGTATATGAATCAAGGACATTTGCTCAAATGAACAAATGCCCGAATCCGAAACAACCGAACACACTTTAACGAAAGTGCTTTTATCGAAAAAGCGCTTTCGTTAAAGTGTGTTAAAAAAAAATAAATAAAATACTACATTTACATTTTAGCAGGGAGTCTTCGCCCCACCTGCATCCCCCCTACTTTAATATTCTCCTTCTGAGACCGCACTACAGTAGGGAAAAGGGAAATTTCCCTTACCCGCACCGTAGTACAGCCTGGGCAACAGGCATACTTATGCGAAAGTGCTTCTTCGGTGAAAAGCACTTTCGCGTACGTATGCCCGGCTGTTTGGGTTTCGGTCGTTTGCCCACTCGTCCGGAACATATATATATATATATATATATATATATATATATATATATATATATATATTTATATACATGCAAGTGGAAAAGATTTTTCCAAGATTTTGGACCATCTTCAAGCAAGGCTTGTGGTTCGAAATTATCTTTGTGAGCTACAATCCTCTCACCTTTCTTATTCCCCCATTAGTGTTTATTTGTCATCCATTTCTGCTTGTCCGCCCGTACATCCCCTACTCTCTAACCATTTTAAAAAGTGTTTAAAAGGGGTGTTCCATATGTGTCCCCCTAGGAAACGGGTGGCTGTTTCTTAGGATCTTATTTTTGTGCTTGAAAGCTTACTCTTTCTCCATTTGAACCAATTTATCAGGCTGAATTTAAGTTCTTAACATGAAAATCTGTTTTCTCATTGTTCTGGCTTATGCTAGGAAAGTATTTGAGTTATACACACTAAAGGTAAGTCAGTCTTACCTCATTTTTCACAATAATGGGATTTCTCACTGTCTTTTTTAATGAACTAATGAACATGGAGAAGGAATTCTTCACACCTTAGTGGTCCACACCCAGCTAAGGTACTACCAAGACAAAAGTAGAACCATCAAGAATGTTGCTCAGCGGGGGGCGTGGCCAAGGATGAACACAGGATAGCAGCAGATTTCTTCAGCTCCACCAATTTCATTACATTGACAGGAATTAATTACTTAAAAAATTAATTCTTGAAGTAATTTTCTTTCTAAATATGTTTGTTTTATATAGTTCTTGAACTATATCTAAAAAAGAAAGGAAATCTTAATAATATTCCTGTCAGAAATTACTTTGGAAATTTTCCTGTCAGTTTATCAGTCTGAAATGAGTTCCAGTAAGACAAATTCTCAAGACTCCAGCATCAAGAAAGAACTTCAGTCTCTGATAATTATAGTCCAGCAACTTACTGCTAAGATGGATAAAATGGATACTAAAATAGACACTTTCATAGAAAAACTGCAAAACAAATAGACTTGTTACATATGGACCTGCAACAACAGAAGATCCAGATGACAGGCATAGAAGAAGCTGTGAATGACATGGAAAATAAAATACAAGAACAGGAAATCAACATTGAGTTTCTGCTGAAACAAAATACACATTTACAAACAAAGCTGGATGACCTGGAAAATAGATCTAGGCTAATAACATTAGGATTTTGGACTGCCAGAAAATATTGAAGGTAACAATATTACTTCTTTTAACAACATGGCTCCGTAAAACTTTAGATTTACCAGAAGCATTCTCTTTTGGTATCGAAAGAGCACATAGATCTATAGCTAATACTAACTCTAACAAAAACTATCCTAGATCAGTTATAGTTAGATTTCTATCATCTTTGATAAAGAGATGGTTCTTAAATCTGCTTGGGCTAAAGCTCCTGTTAAGTTTAATGAGACAACTGTGCGTTTTGACAATGACTATTCTTCCATGGTAATTGCGAAAAGAAAAGTTTTTCTGCCACTAATAAGGGAGCTTAAAAAGCACAGTTTAAAACATACCTTCTGTTTCCTGCCAAGCTTAAAATCTTCCTTCCTGATGGTCCTAAGGTCTTCGATGATTTAGACTCTGCTTTACTGTTTGTCAAAGAAAAAGGATTTTGGATAAAATAGAAGAAATGGAATGGGCTAGTTCTTCATTAAAGAGATTGGCAACTGAAGCTTCCTGGAAGACTTCAGAGAAGAAGAAGAGACTAAAAAACAAATGATTTGTTATATGTTTTTTCTCTCTCATCATTTTAGTTCATTATTAATCTTTTTGAATATAGTTCCTGCATTTCCAGAAAGCCACAAATATTTTGGAAAAGATTTAATCAAAGTTATTCTCTATGTGCAAATAAATGTTTTGTTTCGTAACCAGTCAAAATGCCTGAGGATTTAATGGCAGGCTGTGACTCGATTTGTTTTTCTTTCTGAAAAAAGTAAGGTTAGTAATTTGATACATTTTTATCTTTACCTTTTTTTTCCTTCTTCTTTTATTATTTTCTTTGTTTAAACAATGACATTCTATTTAGATTATGTAGTGGGTAAAGGGTGGGGGAGGGCAGGGAGAGAGCAGTAATGAAAATATCATTAATAGAATAATAACATATTTATTTCTTGTAAAAGTTTATAAGTTCTTCAAATGCTATTTCTAATTATACTTTCTTGATTATACTGCTTATGCTTGTTTGTAAATAATCTGTCATGCTTTAACTAATAATAATCAGAACTAAATAAGAGTAAATAATATGTTTTATTTTTAACTCTATTAATATAAACAGTAAGTAACATTCCATTGTATATACTTCTTACAGCTTTCTCTTACATTTTTTATTTCTGCCTCACTCC
>NC_056736.1:629886781-629921781 GCF_019279795.1 Protopterus annectens | reverse complement strand
GAGATTTAATAAATACAGCTATATTTAAAGGTACACCTAAAAGAGGAGATGTAACATTATTTATCTTGTTATTTGTTATTTCGATCATAAGATTCTTGAGTTTTAAAAATGCCAAATGACATCTTTAAAAGGAATTTCTTTAAACATTAATGGATTGAATAATCCGTGTAAAAGGGCAAGCCTAATAAGATACATTAACCTACACAAGGCCAATCTAGTCTTCCTGCAAGAAACCCATCTCTTGAAAAAAGATATTGATAAACTAGCCACTAATAAGTATGCAGTATTGGTTAGTTCAGAGCACACTCAGAAAAAAAGAGGAGTGGCTATTTTATGGAATAAAAGTATGCCCATTCCTAAAACCATTAAGTCTTATCAGGATGACAAAGGAAATACAACATCAAAAATTCAACTTTTTGCAGATGATGTTCTAATTACATCAGCAGGATCTAATTCTTCTATGCAGTCTTTATTTGATAAAATGATGAATTTTAAAAGTATTTCTGGTTTAATATTCAATGAAGAAAAAACTAAAATACTACCTATATACACGAAAAAATACTCTCATTAGTGATTTTACTAAATATGTACCCAACTCAGGTCAGATAACTTATTTAGGTATAAATACTATCTAAAGATATTAAATCTATTATATATAATAACTATAATACCTGTTTTCTTAATATACAAAATCTTTTTAATACCTGGAATAATATGTTTTTTACTATGGAGGAGAGACTTACAATTATTAAAATGATAATATTCCCCAAGATTTTATACTTAATACAATCAATAATACTTTCACCTACAAAAATAACTATCAAGAAACTGAATACACTAATGTTAAATTTCTTATGGGCACCTAATAGACCTAGGATTGCATTAAAGAAACATACTAATAGCTGGTCTCAAGGGGTATTTCTTTTCCAGACTTTAATTTATATATTATCTCTTCTATTATAAAAGTTATTACTTTATTAATAGATTGGTCATATGTCGCAAAATGGAAAGATTATTGGGAGCTAATTAGTATGCACTTCATGAAAATCTCCTTAACACATAAAAATATGATTATAAATAACTCCATGTTGTGGTTGCTAAAGGAATTTTGTACTTCACCTATTACACCTAAACATATGGTCTGTTACCCATTAAATATTATTATTAGTTATCGTAACTTTATATTCATGCACCCTAAGTATAGGGAATGGAATTTTATTGTATTCCTATAATTTATACTCAGGGTATGCTTATGTCATCTACTTCTGAAGGAGCTCATTTAGCTATAGATAATAATCTAAAGTACTGGTATCAGCTGATATCTGATAATAAAGTTAAAAATCTAGATTTCTTAAAACAAGAATTTGATCTAAGAGAAACTTGCTGGTTAGAGGTTCAGATCTTTAGACAACATCTCATTGATAGAATAGATCTAATGTCTATAACAGTTAAAGAATCTATTCCAAAACTGATTGATTACTTGATAATAAATTTACAGCATAAAGTTTCTGATAAAGGTAAACTTTCATATATACATAAAATTATCAGACAAGAAACTTTTTACAATGTAGATTCATACTGGAATTATTTCACCTCTATTAATGGGGACCCACCAACTCAACAAGATAAACAATATATATTGGAATCTGCTTATAGAACTACATCTTCCATTGTCTGGAGACTTTATACATGGGAATTTTTACATAGATCTTTTTATACACCTTTGATGATGAATAAAATTAATAATAAAGATAATCTATGTAAGAGATGTAATGTAGAAATTAATGCTGACTGGGCTCATATGTTTTATGACTGTATGAAGTTGAAAGAATACTGGAAGTCAATTAATGAATTTTTGCAGGCTCTTTTTACAGATAATTTCATTATTTCTAAGTCTCTTATATTATTCAACACACCTGTACCTCAATGTGTTAAAAAGATTAAGCTTCCCTTGTTATGGTCTATCCTAGCAGTGGCTAGGAAAATAATAACTAGAAATTGGATTTCAGATACACCTCCTTCGTTCAATGAATTTAAAAATGTTATGAATATAATGTGTCAAATGGAAATAAGCACAATTAGAATGAGAACAACTAGAAAAACATCACATTTTATTGTATGGGATAATTTACAAAATTTGTTAAAAAAATTCTAATTTCAATAGCACAGTATTTTAGTTTAATTAATTGATCTGATTGTAGTGGATGTCTTTGTAAATACTTTAGTTGTTTTGTTGAATATTATAATAATACCTATTTTTAATTATTTGTATAAAATTGTTATGATATTTCTCTTATATGTTAAAACAATAAACTTGTTTTAAAAAAAAGAATGTTGCTCAGCAGTTTGTATCGTATGAAGATAAGAGGAAAGCATAATCAGTGTCAAAGCAGACTATTTCCAGATGACTGTCTCAGTCTGCTGTCATCTTTTGCTATTTTCACCTCAGTAAGCCACTTACAGACGGAACATAATTCTGGATTAGGGGCTATTCCACATTGACGTTGTTTTCCTGGGAGGCTTTCCTGGAAAGAAATGGTGTCTAGAAGTTTTCTAGAGGCAGAAACTTTGTCCTTTGTACATATCTGTGTATAGCATGAAAACTGGATTAATTTTTCAGGTCCAGAACAGACTTTTTTTAATTATGTTTGTAACCTCAGGTGAAACACTCAGCAGTGTGCCTACTTAATCATGAATGGCAACACTTGCATCCAGTGTGAAACTATAGCAAACCTACAGGCCAGCAAGTTCAGTTCAAATATCTCCTCCCCATCACTTCCTACCACACCCACAGGAATACCCACCACCACCCCTCTACCAGTCATTATGATAGAGCAGGCCCTTACTGTGCTCACTAAAGCCAAAAGGACAGCCACCATGGGTCCAAACAACATTCCAGGATGCTTCTTAAATAGCTTACAACAGAATATATCAGGGCCATTAGAAACCCTCTTTAACCACAACCACGGGATGGACTTTGTCCCAGAGGAATGGAGTAGTGCAACTGTTGTCCCTCTGCAGCCCATCAACTGACCCAGGGAACTACAGACCCATAAGCTTGACCAGTCTTATCTGCAAGGTCATGGAGAGAATTATTATGGACCTTATCAGCAATGACATAGGGACTCTCCAAAAACTGGACCAGAATATTTTGGCTTTGTCAAAGGGATGACTTGCCTGCTCAGTTTGGTGGACTTCTTTGAGAAAGTCACCAAGGCCATGGATGAAGTTAAAATGGTACACATCACTTATCTGGACTTGGCCAAAGCTTTCGACACAATCCCCACTCAGGGATCATAGATAAACTTAGTCAGTTAGGAGTAACCATCTACATCATCAGATGGATTGCCAACAGGCACACTGACGCAACACGTCAGAATAGGTGAATCCACTTCCAATAAGAAACCTGTTGCTTTTGATATCCCACATGGCTCAGTGTTGTTCCCCTCCTGTTTAGTATACTTCTTTGAAGTGAAGGCCAGTGTTGGGGGCCTCTGGCTCACCAAGTTCGCTGATGACTGTAAGCTGGGAGGAATCCTTGAATCCCCAAATGATGTTGACATCCTACAAACAGGCCTAAAAATGAAAAATGAGTAGTGCCAGAACCGTGGTCTGATACTGAATGCTAAAAAATGCATAATCATACCCTCCTGTAAATCAGATATCCCTGCAATTTATAATACTGTTAGCACATCACTGAAAGTAGAATCAGTGATGAGGGACCTCAGAATACAGATAGATAGTAAGCTAAACTCTGACCACCAGGTAGCTACAGTAGTGAGGAGATCCTTGTGTGTGGCTCAACTTATAAGTAAAGGCATGGCATGAAGGTCAAAGGAAGTCATAGTGCCATTGTACGCAGTCCTCATCATGCCCATAATTGCTTACAGTGCTCCCTTCTGCATGTACCTAACCAGGCACTTACACCTACTGGAGCAGCCCCAGAGGTTTCTCATGAAAAAAATACCAAGTGTAAGACACATTGCTTATGCAGACTGACTAAAGGCCCTATCCCTTTATTGTGTCTCATATCGTTTAATGAGAGGAGACTTATGACTACCCTACAATGCATTCTCTGATCCAGCCCTGATGAAAATGTTACATATTCCCTAGAAAAATTATACAGGGATTATGCGTAGCATGGACCTAAATCTTATTTGCGACTCTAACAGAACTTGCTGGAGAGACAGATTCTTATCCCAAAGGCTACCTCGTCTGTGAAATAAACTTCTCAGCTTCGTAAAACAAAACCCATCCCTAACTCTTTCAAAAAGAATTCAGATAAATGGATGAAGAACCGTAAATTCACTCCTGGGGTACCGTCCATGGCCCTTATGGACAGAAACAGTCTGTAAAATGACTCAGGGGTGCAACACCCAAAGGTCCACTATCCTGATACTACCCCATCCCATATCTGGGGAATTAAGATATAATAATGTCATATCCTGGATATTATTGTCTGGGATTGTAAAGGCTCTTGTGCCGTTAGCTTAGTAATTACCTATGATCCTATGCTAAAATAATTTTCCAGGGGCTCTTGGAATCTTAATTTGTTGCCCTCCTCCTTTCTTAGTGTCTAAGATATGGTACTCTACCCAAATATCTTGAAGTATTGCAGAAGTAATATAAATGTTGAACTTGGTACAGTTGTATAAATAAACTAACCATAACAGTAGATGCTTTAACAGACAGGTTTTGCAGTAGCTACTCCTCCTTCCATCGCTCTTTATTTCACATGTTTTTCCTTTTATTTTGCCATGGTGTGGATGTATATACCCTTGTGTATATAGTTTACTTTTGGATTTGTTTTATAGCATTGTTATTGCAGGGCTCTTCCTATTCTAGTCAGAAAAGCTTGGAAGAGATTTGCACTGTAAATGTATTTTTATGGAACTCCTCTTATCTCCTAACAGAGCACATGGAAGGTGCACACGCTTTCTGAACCATCAGGAGAGGGTAGGACCCAAATAGCTTATGCTATTGCAGCAGTGACCTTTAGCATTGGTCTCCAACTTTTTTTGCACCGAGGACTAGTTTCGTGTATGATGTTTTTCCACAGACCGGCTATCGTGCACACATAATAATGTGCAGATTATTTATTTATTTATTTGACATTTGTTTACCGGGGAGGCCCGACTGGACTAGATGTCCATTTTCAGCCGAGACCTCGGAAGAAAAGCTCCAAATTACAATAAAAAGACAACTGACAATAATTACCAAAAAAAGTGTACATTCTGCTTAACAGCATAACATTGATCTACTATGGATGAGAGATATGTAAACAATTCCAACCTTATTGATTTTCTAAGTTTATAAGAACAATATTTAAAATCTGTCCCCATTATTTGGCTCTGTCCACCATACCTCTTAACTGTGCAGACTTTTGCAGACTGTCCATATTTTTGCCTCATATTTTTGATCTGTTTCTCATAAAATTGTTTTCTGGCAAATCAGTGGCAGATCTTTGAGGTTTGAAGTCAGAAAATAATGACAGACAGTTGAGTTTCAGACTTCATATCCTTCAGAAAAATGCATGCTAATGCAAAACCTGTATTTCTGTCTACTTTCTAAGTTTGTAAGAGCAGTACTTAAAAGTGTCCCTACTTTTGGGCCTTTGTCCCCCCATTATTTTTGGCTTTGCCCAGATTTCTTGCTCTAAGAGGTTGAGTGGTATGTGTCCAGATTTATTGTGCAAAAGATAGAGGGTATGGTTGAGAAATACATAAACCTAATTGCATCCTTACTGACTTTCTATGTTTATAAAAGCAATATTTAAAATGTATCATTGTTTGTGGCTGTGTCCAGATTTATTGTGCAAGAAGTTGAGTGATATGGTCGAGAGGTATGCAAACCTCATTGCTGCTGCTGCCAGGGATCACTGTCACTCTTCACTCTCCCTCTCTGTCTGTCTCTCTCTCTCTCTGTCTCACACACACACACACACGTCTCTCCTGCTTTCACGCAGGCATTTACTCATTCACTCAGACAGAAACACGGACGCAGACACACACACACACACACACACACACACACTCACACACACACACACACACACACACACACACACACACCGTGTCATTTGCTTTCATGCACTCATTCACTCACACAAGATCATTCTCACTCGCTCTCGATCTGTTTCTCAGACACAGTCTCTTTTGCTTTCATGCACACATTCAGTCACACATGCAGACAGAAACATACTTACGGACTCTTCTACTTTCATGCACGCATTCACTCACACATGCAGACAGAAGCATATACACACACTTTATTTGGTTTCCTTGACTTTTATTTTACACTCACTAAACAGCAATAGCACTGCTTAGTGAGTGTAAATTAACGGCTTGATCAATCTCACTGCTCACTGTCCCTCATACACACACAGTCTATTCTTCTTTCATACACATGCGCACACACATTCTTCTTTCATGCACGCATTCACTCACACATGCAGACAGACACATAAACACACTCATGCACATACATACACACATTCACTTTTTCATTTCACTCCGTGCCTGGTGGCCCGATACCAAATGATCCATGGCCCAGTACCGGTCCGCAGGCCGGTGGTGGTGGCGCGATACCAAATGATCCATGGCCCAGTACTGCTCCGCAGTCCGGTAGTTGGGGACTTTTTTGTTAAAGTATCTACTGTTACAGTAAGTTTTCTTACACATCTCTATTGTCTCCTTGAATTGGGAAATTATTTGGAAGAGAGATCTAATAAAGCTCACAGAGGGTTCAAAGGTTTATGCCAAAGGATTTGATGATTTAGGCTTGAGTAATAATGTTGCCTCACAGTTTGTAGAGTATTAGCAGTGGTTAAATGAGAGAATGTTTGGTTTTCAAGGATCATCATGTCTGATATAGTGGTATTGCCTTGTAGGCCAGAATAGTATTTTATTTATTCGTTTTTATATTTAGTTTTTGGATCCCCCAACTCCACAGTGACCATGAAGACCCCTCCCCCCATCACCATGTTGACCTACTCTTTCCCCTGAGAGGTAAATGTTTGGTTACAAGGTGTCAGCCTTTTGAGAATTGGGACATTTTTGTATTATGTGTCTAATCCCCTCCCCTAGTTCTGGTAACTTCTGCTATTGCTTACTGTGAGCGATGCTTGCCTGTTTTCATACATGTACCCCCCCCCCCCCCCCGCCAAATAAGAAATAATGTTTTATTTAAGCATGGTCTCCTGGCTCTACCCAGTGGAACAACCTATTGTGTGTGTGTCTCTCTCTCTCTTCTCTCTCTCTTTATGTCTTTTTTCATTCCCTCCCACCAAGATATGCAGACTGACAGTTTAGCCTCTTACTACTGCCCATGCTAAGAATTGAATCTTGGTTACTGCTGCAACTTTCAGAGCTTAATTCCTCTTTGCAGCAAAGATGGTAGGTGTTGTTATCTGAGCAAGCAGCAGATATCTTGATGCAGGTGCATGGTTTACTGAAAGGAATCAGTTATGCATTCATTGCTGTTGCAGAGTATGGCAGACTAGTTTGTGGAGGGGGCAGTGAGTTTACCAGGGGTTATTAGACAAAAATACCTTGAGACACTTGCACCTAGCCTGAAACTCTTGTTGGAATATAAACAAGCAGTTCTTTATGTAAGGAATATTCCATGCTAAAACTGGAATATATCATCATATATTGATATTGTGTGCATTACTAATGCATCAAAGTCACTTTTAAGTATTTCTGGTTTAGTTTGTTATTGTATCCGGAGAAGACTGTCATGTGGACTTTTTTACTCATTTGATTTTGTTATTCAGTCTCTGTTGTGTCAAAATGGAGTTTGAGTTGCTATAATATGGCATATCCCAGACATCATAACTGAACAGTTTTTCATCTCCTTTATTTTCAATGCTGTGAGTAATCTTTTTTTAGATAGAGCTGTGATGACAGAACCAATTTTTAACCAATTGCCGCAATCTTTGGTTAAGCTGATAAAAGCATTTCCTGTTCCATTTGCATTTTTTAATTTATATTTTAATTTTGGGCTATCAAGTTCCCCCAACACACATAATCACCTTGTTGAACTATTTGTTTCCAGAGAGAGAGAGAGGTATAAAAGTTGCTTTTTCAGTGGTAACTGTCTGACAGTCTTCTCTTAAAAAAACTATTAAAGCAAATGACACCTGGTTTTATTTTAATGCTATGTAGTTATTTATTTATTCTTGCAATAGTTAACAGTTAGGAAAATAGTTTCATTTTCCTGTTTGTAACAAGGCATGATTTCAGGGTGTAAAGTTGTGGGTGGGGCCATCAGTAAACACTTTCCACTGCCTATTGTATGCAGACAGTTCCTTTTTAAAGAAATGTGAGATTTGAATTTGAAAAAAAATGGTGGGACTTTTACGATCTGCATCAGGGGAAACAAGTGTGAATTTAAAAAAAAAGCACTGAAAGATTTGGGGAGAAAATCTGGGATAAGTTAGCAACGTTTCTGGGGAGAGCCATGTTGCAAGCTTTAGTGTAATGGTTATGTCTGACTCGCATCTAAAAGGTCCCTGATTTTGTACCGAAAGAGAACTGTTATATTTTGTTGTAATCAAGTTTCAGTGAGCAAGAATGATGATCATTGGCCACATTTTGCTCTCAGATTTTTTTTCTTCTAATAAATTCAAAAATAGTGTGGTCTGCTTCATATCACGTAACATGGATAATTAGAAGTACAACTGTAAGAACATGACAGACCAACTTTGAGGGTGGGGAAGTAAACCCTATTACTCAGTTTCCGTAGTGTAGTGGTTATCACGTTCGCCTAACACGCGAAAGGTCCCCGGTTCGAAACCGGGCGGAAACAGTTTTCCTTGTGCTGTTATTTAAATGATGTACATATTGAACTCATTTCTGCCCACCAGACACAGGCGGGTTTGAATGATGTTAGTGGTGAACACATTGTGCAATAAATTACTGTCACAGATTTGTATTTTCATTCAAACACTGTAAATTCTGCTTTTCATTACTTTTCCCTTGTGCCAGTCCTTGTCAGTTCGCCCATTGGTTGCAGCTTTCCTGCACTTGTGTAATAGCCCTACCCTGTTATCTCTCACATCACGTATGGAGTGCTTCACTCATAACTGTGAAATCTGTTTACTGTAGGAGGAAAGTATTTACATGGTCTTTGGATATTTAAAGCATAAATTCATAATAATTTGCTCTGCATTTTACAAACACCAGCATTAGTTATGCTTTGTTTCCATTGTGTTTTTCACTATGTTTCCAAACTGCTCAACCTCTTAAATGCAAGAAATGTGGACAAAGCCTAAAATAATGAGGGGACAAAAGCCCTGAAATAGGGACAGATTTTAAATATTCCTGTTATAACTGTAGAAAGGTACTAGAATAACAGGTATTATGTTAGCATGCATTTTCTGAAGGATATAAAGTCTGAAACTCAAATATCTGTCATTATTTAGTTACTTCAGTCCTCAGTGATTTGCTGGAAAACCACACATTTTACAAGGGAAAATTTCAAAAATGTGATGCAAAAATCTGGACATTCTACAATTCTGGACAGTTGAGAGGTATGCTTGTCTCATAAGTTTGCAAGCTTCATATTTACATGCTTTGCCGCACCCTTTTTATAACAATGGTATATGAGGCATGCCAAGTCATTTTAGACATTCTTTATGCCTAGCCTGTTAAATTTCCCAACACTACTGCTTTCACAGTTTGTATTAGTGCTTTTATGGTGGTGCAGCGGTAGCGTTGTTGCCTCACAGCAAGAGGTTCTCCAGTTTGATTCTCAGCTAGTGTGCGGGGAGTGCCTTCTGTGTGGAGTCTGCATGTTCTCCCTGCGGGTCGAGTGGCGTTCCGAAAGACATGCATAAATGGGCGTGCCTTTGTTGAAGGTTGGGTGTTGAGCTGGTAACTCGGCACTGTGAAAATCTACTGCCAATCATTAACAGACTGAAGTTCCGCTGTGGTGACCCCTAACCGGGAAAAGCCGAAAGACAACAACAACAACAACATGTGACAGAAACTGCGTCTCAACTTCTGAGCTTTATTTGCCTCAAGGATCATTCAGATCTATTACCAAGATTGTTTTTCCTGGCCTTGTTTACTATATTCACTATGGTTTTCTGAGCATGCTTTAGCTTTTGTGGATGGGGGAGGGATTCTTTAAGCAATTTTCAGAGTTGTTAGCCAGAGTCCATCTCAAATTGCAGTTCTCACTTTGAGCCATTCATGTCTTTAGCCTTTGAGTTTTTCCCTCAGAGTAAAATAGACTTTAAATGATTTTATGACCTGCCTGCTACTTCCTTTCTAGAAAACATGAATGAATGGAAAGCTAAAACATTAGTAAGCAGAATTTGGCTTTGCATTAGTACAGTATTAGTACAGTACCTCGCAGGTTGGTCTGCCCAGAAGTGGACGTGGCCTCAGTGACTGACAGGTGAAATGGGCATGTCATGATATGAAAAGATGTATGATTCACAGTGTATTTTTTCTTTGTTTTTGCAGGGGGGCAAACCCTCCTGCAACCCCTATTGGGGGACTGCACCCCCCACACTCCTTGGAAATTAAATATACCAACTCGAAGATCAAACTACATTGAGGAAAAGGATAAACTACGAATAGACAATGAATATCCATGCCACCCACCATTCTTATGAATATTAGTTAACTTTCCTAAGACATCATCAGTTGTTGGATGGTGGACTGGGTTTAGTCGTGACTTGCATCTGTGCATCCTGCGAGGTACTGTTCTAATACAAAGCTCAGAATTTACTGTTCTTTCATTTCATATTTTATTTTGTGCTGATTTCTAACTGCTAATCAAAAGTAATGATTTTATAACATGACTTGAGCACTGTCAGCTCTGTAAAAAGGATCTGAGTGGTGCAATTTTGAAATACTACTGAAACTTGATGTGTTTTATCATGTTCTGATTTTTTAGTGCTAGCTAACTGGAGTGACTTTTTGACCTGTTGGTAGCTGTGTAGAAAGTATACGAATGATGCAAGGTTCAGATATTATTTGGACCCAGTCTTTTCTGTTCCTTTCATTTTGTTATTTAATGCGTGGTAATTTCTGAATAATAGCCAAATATATTGAGTTTTGACCTGGCTGCTTTTAGCACTATAGAAGAACGATCGGCAGTTTAAATGTGGTCATACAGCTAACTTAAAGCCTCAAACAGGCCATATAGAAGTTGGTACCATACTATTTGTATCATACACCCACCCCCCACAAAATAACTGTCCAAACTTTGCATACATTTTACTACAGATGTACATTATTTCTCTCAGGAGAAAATTCCATTCTCTACCTACTCTGTGTCTAAAATAAGTAAATTAATAAACTTATTTACAGAGCTAATTGTTGTGAATGAACAAGAAAGTTATCTTTATCTATTTTCATACAACACAAAATTATGTCCAAACATTGCAAGCTAATGTCTTGTTTTTAGACACTCAACACCAAGTATGACATTGCCATTATACTCCTCATCCTTACACTGTATGGTGGGTGTTTCACTTCATTTATTTGTCTGGTGTATATGGAATTCTTTCTAACATTTTTAAAGATGGCATATTATATAAACTTGTCCACAATATTATGTATGGGGTCGACTCATAGTCTTAAAATAGCAGAGCTAAGATACTTTCATCTCTTCAGCTGATGAGTTGCAAAATATCCCTCACAATACCATAACAATGGCTTACTGCACAGGTCAAATGAGCCTCAAATGTGACTTTGTTATTAGTTACAATACCTAAACCATTAACAGAGTCAGAATCAGATATCCCATCATGGTTAATAGCATACGGATAGCCATTATTACCAGCTCCTAAATAAAGTACCAAAGTGTACTTGTTTCGTGTTTGACCAGGTGTACTGGGAGTCTATAGAATTCTGTATTTGTGTTGGTCATTTATATTGCTTATGGTTGCTCCCATCTTGGTGAGATCTGCTTATTTATGTAACCAAAGTTTAAACATTATTAGATTCACTTTCCAGTTATTTTCATTTCATGTATTTGTTTGACTTATGAATACTAGCCATGTGAATTTCCTAGTATGCATGATGCATCTTGGTGAGTTAATGCATTTTATTCTTCAGCACTTTTTTCTACCTTACAACTATATGTGCCTGTGTCTGTTTCCACTGTTATTGTTTATAATCAAATAATTGAAATGATACTATGTAGGCTTTTAGCATCAAACAATTTGCAATGCCTGAAGGGTGGATAATTCTCTTTCTGATAGCTGTTCATCCTACATGGTAGTGATAACAGAGCTAAGTGACATAAGTGGTGTATTACCCTGTTATTACCACATACTGCTCCAATGCCTTCTCCCCTATGGCACATCCACACAAGATAAATGTAGCACTTCCTTTTAGCTGTGCTGTTGCTTGGCTGCCTATACTACTCTTATGCAATTACATACAATGTCAGTTCCAGTAGTGATGATACACAGCAGATATCGGAAGCATGCTCTGCAATATGATGATAGTTTATATTGCATTGTCACAATTCTCTAGACACTAATCTACCCACATGTCTTGGGAATTAGTGGTCAGAAAACTGCCAACCCCAGTGAAAACCCATGTGACACAAGACGAATATGCAGACTCCACCCAGGAGATACCTTCAGCTTGGGCAAAACAGGAAAATTGAGATAATGACTTCTTGCATTCTATTTTTATTGTCCTATTAGTCTACATAATATCAACATAGTGTTCCTGTCTGTTGAAGTAAAGCATTAAACACTTCCATCAAGTAAAATTTATATTGAGCAAACTAAATCAGTATTGATTAATACATCACCGGCCAAATATCTGCTCAGCATCCCAGGTGAGCAGTAGCAGGAGAAT
Organism: Protopterus annectens; assembly: GCF_019279795.1. NCBI lineage: Eukaryota > Metazoa > Chordata > Ceratodontiformes > Protopteridae > Protopterus > Protopterus annectens. Next base: position 629,908,951 of record NC_056736.1, on the reverse strand, counting down.
CATATACATATGCCATTCCACCTCTGACCATGATATCATCTCTGCACTTCTCAAACAGAGTAGCATGGGGAAAGGTGCTTAAATAAAGTTTAATTATAAAGACACTTGGGTGTAGACATACCTGTCAACTGCCCAAATTTTTGCTTCATATTTTTGGTCAGTTCCTCATAACATTTGTGATTTTCTGACACAACATTGAGGCTTGAAATTACTAAACAATACTCAATAATGCTAGACATTTGAATTTCAGACTTCATATCTTTATGAAAATACATAAAAATGCAAAACTCGCTATTCTAGCAACTATCTAAATTTAAATGAGCAATTTTTAAAATCTGTTCCTATTTTTTGGGCCTTTGTCCTCATTAATGTTTGTCTTTGTACAGATGTCTTGCACTGAGAGGTATGGGTGCATAGACTATGCTAGTATTTGTTGGCAGGCAAAACAGCTGAACATACAGGTCTGCGTCTTCTTCCCTGACTTCACTTTTATCTTTTAGGAGTGAAAAACACCTCAAGGTAATGTCAGTGTTTCTGTTCTGATTGAGCAGTTTAGTGATTCTGATCGGTTTCCCATACTAACTGCCATAAGCCAGATGATGAATATAGAAGGAAACTCAAAATGGTTATCATCAGAAAACATCTCTTTCTACAGTCATCATTATTGCATGCTGTCAGATACTCTAACAGAATGAACTCGCATGTCTAAAACACACATTGTATTAGATTGTTAAGAGAAACTGTTACTCAGAAAGGAGCATTTGCTGAATGTTGAAGTGAACATGCCTGTCTTAAGACTGCAGGCAGTAAAAACTTTATTCCCAGTGTTGGCTGCAAGCACAAACAAGTGATCAGCAGCCAAGAGAGAAGTGCCTGCATCCTTTTACACTCACAGTTGTAACAACCCTTATGACAGAATATTGATTTTTGTTAGTTTCAGATACAGGATGTCCATGTATATAACCATGTTATAATAACCAGTTTCTCTGCTCATCTGCAATAACCACATTGTTTTGAATGTATATAGTCAGCTATATAGTCAATTTCCCGATGAAAGGAATCTTTTATTAAATATTAAAACAATATCTATCACATCAGTTGGGGCTTAAAGGCATTGCTAACATAATATTTCTTTGTCACTGTAAGTATGCACGCATTGAGAAATCACTGTAGCTATTGCAGATATTGTAGCCATTAGGCAATGACTGATTAGATAAAAAAGGCAAGTTAGGGCATTCAGCTATTTTTCCAAAAGGACAATTAATCCGTTTTACTGCAAATCGCACTCCAGATAATTTTTAAGTGAAAATTCAAACCAATACAGAAAGTCATTAATTAAAGCATTTTATAGGAGTGCAGGGGTAAACTGATTACTGGTTTCACCGTTAGCTGCAGTTACTGCATTAGCTTGAGTGTATGCATTCTCTCCATTGTCCCATTAAAATTGTGTTTGAAATTACAAAATACTGCTGCAAAATAAAAAAGTCAGGAAATTATTGCACGGTTGAGGGTGATAGATGATACCAGATAAAATCTGTCCCTATTATTTGTGGCTGTGTCCAGATTTATTGTGCAATAGGTTGAGTGATATGGTCGAAAGGTATGCAAACCCAATTGCTGCTGCTGCCAGGGATCACTCTCACTCTTCACTCTCTCTGTCTGTCTCTCTCACACACACACACACACACACACACACACACCACACACCAGTCTCTTCTGCTTTCACACAGGCATTTACTCACACAGAAACACGCAAGGAGACACACGTCTACACACACACAGTCTCTTGCTTTCATGCATGCATTCACTCACACAAGATCGTTCTCACTCTCTCTCGATCTGTGTCTCAGATACAGTTTCTTTTGCTTTCATGCGCACATTCACTCACACAAGATTGTTCTCACTCTCTCTCTCAATCTCTCTCACACACACAGTCTCTTTTCCTTTCATGCACACATTCAGTCACACGTGCAGACAGAAACACACATATACATGGTCTCTTCTACTTTCATGCACGCATTCACTCACACATGCAGGCAGAAACACACACACACACACACACACACACACACACACACACACACACACACGGACTCTTCTGCTTTCATGCACGCATTCACTCACATGTGCAGACAGAAGCATATGCACAAACACTTTTTTTGGTTTCCTTGACTTTTATTTTACACTCGCTAAACAGCAAAAGCACTGCTTAGCGAGTGTAAAATAACGGCTCGATCGATCTCACTAATCACTGTCTCTCTCATACACACAGTCTATCCTTCTTTCATACACACGCACACACACATTCTGCTTTCATGCACGCATTCACTTACACACGTAGACAGACACATAAACGCACTCATACACACATTCACTTTTTTGTTTCACTCTGTGCCTGGCAGCCCGATACCAAATGATCCATGGCCCAGTACCAGTCCCCAGCCCGGTGGTTGGGGACTTCTTTGTTAAAGTATCTTCTGTTTTAGTGAGTTTTCTTACACAGCTCTATTGTCTCCTTGAATTGGGAAATTATTGTATTTGGAAGAGAGATCTAATAAACCTCACAAAGGGTTCAAAGTTTTATGCCAAAGCATTTGATTATTTAGGCTTGAGTAATGTCACCTTGTAGTTTGTGGAGTATTAGCGAATGAGAAAATGTTTGGTTTTCAAAGATCATCGTGTCTGACATTGTGGTATTGCCTTGTAGGCCAGAGTAGTCTTTTATTTATTCATGTTCATATATTAGTATTAGGCTATTTGCCCTTGTGGACTATTTTAAGCCTAGCCAATTACCCCATGTGAGAATCAAACCCTGCACCTTGTGTCTGTAACGTAAACACCTTAACCATTATGCCAATCTCCAACCCCTTTTTTATATTTAGTTTTTGAATCCTGAACTCCACAGTGACCATGAAGACCCCCATCCTGCTATCACCATGTTGACCTACTCTTTCCCCTGAGAGGTATAGTTTTTGGACCCGCAACTCCACAGTGACCATGAAGACCCCCCCCCCGCCATCACCATGTTGATCTACTCTTTCCCCTGAGAGGTAAAAGTTTGTTCCAAGGGTGGGACTGTCAGCCTTTTGAGAATTGGGACATTTTTGTTTTATGTGTCTAATCCCCTTCCCCCTTGTTCTGGGAACTTCTGCTATTGCTTACTGTGAGTGATGCTTGCGTGTTTTCATACATGCACACCCCCACCCCCCAATAAGAAACAATGTGTTATTTAAGCATGGTCTCCTGGCTCTACCCAGTGGAATAACCTACTGCGTGTCTCTCTCTCTCTCGTCTCTTTCTGTCTTTTTTCATTCCCTCTCACCAAGATATGCAGACTGAGAGTTTAAATTCCTTCTAGCCCAGGCTAAGAATTGAATCTGGGTTACTGCTGCAACTTTCAGAGCTTAATTCCTCTTTGCAGGGAAGATGGTAGATGTTATCTGAGCAAGCAGCAGGTATCTTCATTACAGTTGCCCTACAGAATTCAGGTACATGGTTTACTGAAAGGAATCAGTTGTGCATTCATTGCTTTTGCAGAGTATGACAGATTACTTTGTGGAGGGGGCAGTGACTTTACTAGGGGTTATTAGACAAAAAATCTTGAGACACTTACACCTAGCTCGAAACTCTTGTTGTAATATAAACAAACTGTTCTTTATGTAAGGAATATTCCATTCTAAAACTGGAATATATCATCATATTTTGATATTGTGTGCTGTAACACATTGCACTTAAGTTACCTGGCACTTGCTCACTAAAGCAATTATATAAGTCAGCACTAAAAATTAAAAGCACTACACCCTCACTCCCCACTGGCCCTTGTTTTCAATTATAAAGGAATTCCCAATATTATTCTAGCATGTCCAAAGGTCAGTTGTCAATCTCCTCTCCGGTCCAGCTGGTGAATCTGGGAATCTTGAGGCAATGTTACAACTGTCTCATGTACACAGACAACCCTCTCCTCCTCCCAACAAATTCCAACACATGTGAGAGATGCAACCATATAGCCAAACTGGAGGCTAAGCTCTCTCGACTCAGTACTGGCATAACCAGTCAGGAGGAGAAGGAAACCACACTCACTACAATTCCAGTCTCACATAGACCTACCACGGCAGCAAACCAAACACATAATCACACAAAAACATACTCGGAGGCTCTAAATAAAGATCTGCCTAAGCAACAGAGACCTCCAAAGCAGACACCCAAGCAACCGCTACCCCAAAACAAAACACGTGCAACACATATCTCACAAAGCCAGTGTGCTGAACAGTCACAGCCCTTAAGACTAAACAACACACCTGATACACTTGTAATAGGTGACTCTATCGTCAGGCACACTGACGTCCCGCTCACCGGGCTGAACAAGGAGAGGGTCACGGTGAGCAGCCTGTCGGGCGCTAGGATCCGCCACATAACACAAGCACTCAGTTTACTCCAAGGCAAGTACAAATATGACTCAGTCATTGTCCATGCTGGTGTGAATGACCTGAGACGTACCTCCCTGGACTACATGAAAAAAGACATAGAGGAGCTCTCTGAGCATGTAGCCCAGGCCGGTATGACCCTGACCTTGAGTAGCATCTTACCCTCACCAAGAATGATGCCACAATATGAAGACAAGATGATCAATTTCAACAATTGGCTTAAGTACTGGTGTCATTCAAAGGGGATCCAATGCCTGTCAGCTTGGGATGATATGCTCGACAAGCCACGATGCTTCACTAAGGATGGCTTGCACCTGTCACCCCTGGGCTTTCGGATATTGGCAAAGGCTCTTGCTACCCCCATAGTGCCTTTTTTAGGCAAGGCTCAAAAGACAAACCCACCTCCATAGGTATCTCAAGGGATAAGAAACTAAGAGTAATGCTACTCACCGCCAGAAGTCTAAACCTCAAGATGCATGCACTTGAAACTCTCCTTAGCATGGAGAACATCGATATCTGTGCAGTAACAGAAACCTGGTTCAGGGCTCCCGAGAGCACCCCAGCACTACCAGGTTATACCTCATACCATGCTTTTCGGCCCCAAAACTTGGACCGAACCACAAAAGGAGGGGGAGTATCGATATTCATCAAAGATACCCACACCTCCAGGTTGGTGGCAAAGCACGAAGCATCAGAGACTATCCATGTGCAACTAACAGTGGGTAAAACTGCCTTCCAGTTTATAGCCTGCTACAGACCACCCTCCCAAACCCAGGAACCCCACTCGGCCTTCCTGAGAACACTGGAAAATATGAAGGTCTCTCCAAACACCATTATATTGGGCGACTTCAACTACCCAAACATAGACTGGGAGCATTACTCTAGCTCCAACACCCTAGCCCAAAGGTTCCTAGAATTTATAAACTCAAATGCTATGGAACAACTTGTTACCACTCCCACAAGAGGGGAAAACATACTGGACCCGATCATCACCAACATGGGGACTCTATGCTCCAGACCAGAAGTGTATCCCTCACTGGTAAGATCAGACCATAAACTAATCTCACTGGATATTCACATCCCGACCCCACCCCTTGCCCAGAAAACCACAGGGAAAAACTTCTCTAAAGCAAATTTCACACTCCTTAAAACCGAGGTGGAATCCTTCAAAGCCCCCGGGCCTGTGGAAAATACAGCCCAGACCGCAGAATCCTTTATAAACGCATTCTATGAACACCTTCAGGAATGCATGGATCATGCGATCCCAAATAAAACCAAGACCCAATCCTCCAAAGGCAAACGTCTTGTCTGGTGGACCCCAGCCATAAACAAACTATACAATAGAAGGAGGAAGCTACTAAATGATAGAGCAAAATCCCAAAAAGGGAAGGCGTCAGTATTAGCAAAAAACTACGGGCACTCATAAAATTGTCTAAGGCCAGCTTCGAGAGGAAAATTGCACAGGACACTAAGGATAATCACAAGGCTTTTTTTCATAGTTTAGTTTCGTAGTTTCATATTACAGTACCAGGCTATCTGCCCTGGGGCATTTGTAAGCCTAGCCATAGTGATGTGGCTTTCGCCACCCCATGAAATGGTACAAAAATGTACAGAATAAATCTAGAATACTGTGCCTCTGTCTAGTAGTGACACAGTGAAGGTCCCCTTATATAATAGAATTAGTTTACTGTGCCCCTGTTTAGCAGTGACACAGATGTGACCCCTGGGGTAAACTTACGATCTCCCATCCACTCATCAAGATTTCTCTTGAAGAGAGTCAGTGAGGGGCTCTGCCTAATACGAACTGGGATCCTGTTCCAAAGCATGGGAAGCCTCTGGGTTATGAATCTATCCCTCCAGCATGTCCTATTCATACTTGTGCCGAGGTTTATGTCTTTAGCTCTCATGGTCCTGATGGATTTGGATTTTTTGAGGTGGAGCATGTCCATCAGATCCTGATTGGACATGGCCTTGTACGTCAGGCAGAGATCGCCTCTGAGCAGACGGTATGCTACTGAATAGAGCTGAAGTTTCTTTAGTCTGGCAGAATAAGACATATGTTGGAGACCCTTGATCCTTTTGGTGAGGTACTTTTGTGGTCTCTCCAGCTGTTGCAAGTGCCGGGTGAGGTACATACCAAATGGGGCATTGTACTCAATCATGGGTCTGATGAGGGAGGAATATAGGGGTACAATGACATCCTTGGATCTGGATGTGAAACCCTTCATGATGAGGTGTGCAAGGTAGAATGTTTTTCTAACCACTTTGGCAACATGGGTGTCAAATGAGAGGTCGCTGTCTACTTGAGTCCCTAGGTCTCTGATTACTTTTTCCGTACTCAGTGGGTTGCTGTTTATGTGATAATTTGTGGGTACTTTGTTTTTTCCAAAAGGGATGACTATACATTTTTTGGCATTTAGTTTAAGGCCGTGACTACGGCACCAGTTGTCCGTTTCAGTGAGGCCTTTTTGTAGGATGTGTGTATCTGCTGGTGTATCGACTATGGCACCTAGTTTGCAGTCATCTGCGAACTTTGTCAGCCACAGCCCTCCCATGTTTGCTTTAACATCTGAGAAATAAATGCCGAACAGGAGGGGTCCCAGGACAGATCCCTGTGGGACACCACTTGTGACTGGCTTTGAGTCTGACATTGCTCCAGCGATTTTAACTTTATGGGTTCTGTCCTTTAGCCAGTTTACAACCCATCTAGTGACATAAGGGTTTACTTTTAAGCTGTTTAGCTTATCTATGATGCCTGAGTGGGGTATTGTGTCGAAGGCTTAGCCATGTCCAGATATGCTGTATGGACTGCTTTCCCCTCATCAATGGCTCTAGTGACTGTTTCGAAAAAGTCAACCAGGTTTAAAAGGCAGGATCTGCCCTTTACAAAGCCGAACTGGGTGGGGTCAAGCGTCTGTAGGTCCCCTATGTCTCCGTTTATGAGTTCTATAATGATTCTTTCCATAGCTTTGCAGACCAGGCTAGTCAAGCTTATGTGGCGGTAGTTTCCAGGGTCTGTAGAGGCACCCCCCTTGTGGAGTGGGACCACTGTTGCTGTACGCCAGTGTTCAGGTACATATCCCGAAGTAAGGCTAAGATTAAATAGCATTTTTATGTGTGGGTTTAGCTCCTCTTGGAGTTCACGTAACACACACCCCGGGATACCGTCAGGTCCCATTGATGCTGTGTTTTTTGCTTTGTTTAGGGCGGTTCTCACTTGGACATCTGAGATGATAGGGAGATTACATTCAGCTGAGACAAGTATTTCTTCTTTTGGGGGTGAAGGAGGCGAGAAGTTTGCACTGAACCTGTCAGCCAGAATAGGTTCATAGGTTCATACTAGGCTATCTGCCCAAGGGCATTTATAAGCCTAGCCCATAGTTATGTGGCTTTCGCCACCCCTTTAGTTTGAATAAAACTATGCCTATTATTTTGCTGTGCCTCTGTCAAGCAGTGACACTGAAGTAATCCCTGGGGTATATCTGCGATCTCCCATCCATTGGTCAAGATTCCTCTTGAACAAGGCCAGCGAGGTGCTCTGCCTCACATGTACCGGGATTTTGTTCCACAGCATAGGGAGTCTCTGGGTGATGAATCTGTCCCTCCAGCACGTTCTATTAATAACCGTGTCAAGGTTTAAGTCTCCCGCCCTTGTGGTTCTGAGGGATCTAGATTTTTTTGAGGTGAAGCATATTCATCAAATCTGGGTTTGACATGGCCTTATATGTCAGGCACAGGTCACCTCTGAGCAAGCGGTATGAGACTGAATAGAGCTAGAGTTCTTTCAGTCGGGCAGCATAAGACATATTTTTGAGACCCTTTATCCTTTTGGTGAGGAACTTTTGGGGCCTTTCCAGCTGCTGCAGGTGTCGGGTCAGATACATTCCGAATGGGGCATTGTACTCAATCATAGGTCTAATGAGTGATGAGTACAGGGGTACGATGATCTCCCTTGATCTAGATGTGAATCCCTTCATGATCAGGTGGGCAATGTAGAAGGTTTTCCTAACTACTTTAGCAACATGAGTGTCAAACGAAAGGCTACTGTCAACCTGAGTCCCCAGATCCCTGATGACTTCTTCTGTGCTCAGTGGATTGCCACCTATATGGTAGCTAGGGGTAACCTTGTTTTTCCCGAAGGGTATGACTATGCATTTCTTGGCGTTTAACTTTAGGCCATGGCTCTGGCACCAGTTATCCGTTTCTGTGAGGCCCTTCTGAAGGATATCTGTGTCAGATATGTTTTCGACTATGGCGCCCAGTTTGCAGTCATCTGCAAACTTTGTCAGCCATAACCCTCCTGCGTTTGCTTGTACTTCAGAAAAGTAGATGCCGAACAAGAGTGGACCCAGGACTGAGCCCTGTGGGACACCACTTGTGGCAGGCTTTGAGTCTGACATGGCTCCAGCAACTCTGACCCTGTGGGTTCTGTCACTTAGCCAGTTTGCAACCCATCTTGTGATGTATGGGTTTACATTCAAGCTGATGAGTTTTTCGATGATACCTGAGTGGGGTATTGTGTCGAAGGCCTTTGCCAGGTCAAGGTAGGCTGTATGGACTGCCTTTCCCTCATCAATGGTCTTGGTGACTGTCTCAAAAAAGTCAACCAATTTTAAAAGGCATGATCTGCCTTTGACAAAGCCAAACTGGGTTGGATCCAAAGTCTGCAAGTTCCCTATGTCTTTATTTATGAGTTCCATTATGATCCTCTCCATGGCTTTGCAGATAAGGCTTGTCAAGCTAATGGGACGGTAATTTCCAGGGTCGGTGGAGGCACCGCCCTTGTGAAGTGGGACCACAGTCGCCGTGCGCCACTCCTTGGGTACGTATCCTGGGGTGAGGCTAAGATTAAACAGCTGTCCTAACTGCGGGTTTAATTCCTCATTGAGTTCGTGGAGCACACAGCCGGGACACCATCCGGTCCCATGGATGCTGTGTTTTTGCCTTGGAGAGAGCAGTTCTCACCTGGGCGTTGGAGATGTTTGGGGGCTACAATCCTCTGGTATAGATATCTCTCCTTTGGGGGGGAGTTTGCACTGAACCTGTCAGCCAGTATGTTGGCAATGTGTGTAGGTTCAGTAATCTTCACATCATTTTGAACTAATTCTGAGCATATCTGGGAGTTTCCTCCTAGGTTTCTAACATAGCTAAAGAAGGCCTTATGATTGTCTTTTGAGTCCTTGGCGATTTTTTCTCAAAATTTGCCTTGGATGATTTTATGAGAGCTCTTAGTTTTTACTTATAATGATCAAAGGTGTCTTACCTTTCAAGGATTTTGCTCTATCTTGTAGTAGCTTCCTCCTTTTGTTGTAGAGCTTGTTTATGGCTGGGGTCCACCAGACTGGATGCTTGCCTTTGGTACAAAGAGTCTTAGTTTTGTTTGGGATTGCCTGATCCATGCAGTCCTGTAGGTGCTGGTAGAAGGCATTTGTAAGTGATTCAGCGGTTTGAGTAATGTTTACCACTGGCTCAGGGGCCTTAAAGAGACCACACTAGTTTTAGAAGTGTGAAGTCGGCTTTTGAGAAGTTTTTCACTGTGGTCTTTTTATTTCAGGTGGGGCGGGATGAGGACCTCCAGCGAGATTAGTTTATGATCTGATCTCACCAGTGAGGGGTATACTTCGGTGTTGAACATTGTGATCCCATGTTCGTGATGATGAGATCAAGTATGTTTTCTCCTCTTGTGGGGATGGTGACTAGTTGTTCCATGGCATTTGAGTTTATGAACTCCAGGAACCTTTGGACTAGAGTGTTTGGGCTTGAGTAGTGTTCCCAGTCTATATTAGGGTAGTTGAAGTCACCTAGTATGATGGTGTTTGGAGATACATTTATCCCTCCAATGTTTTCAGGAAGGCCATGTGAGGTTCCTGAGTTTGAGAGGGTGGCCTGTAACATGCTACAAATTGCAGAGCAGTCTTGCCTATGGTTAATTGCACCTGGATGGTCTCCGATGCATCGTGCGTTGCCACCAACCTTGAGGTGTGGGTGTCCTTTATGAATATGGACACCCCCCCTCCTTTCTTGGTGTTGTCCGGATTTTGGGGCCGGAACGCATGATATGAGGTGAAACCTGATAGTGCTGGGGTGCTCTCAGGAGCCGTGAACCAGGTTTCTGTCACAGCACAGACATCGATGTTCTCCATACTGAGAAGGGCCTCAAGTGCGTGCATCTTGAGATTGAGACTTCTGGCATTGAGCAGCATTACCCTTAGTTTTTTCCTTTTTTGTGTTCTAGGGTGGTAGGTTTAGAATTTGAGCCTTGCCTAAAAAAGGCACTATGGGGGTGGCAAGAGCCTTTGCCAATATCCGGAAGCCTAGGGGTGACGTGCAAGCCGTCCCTTGCGAAGCAGCGTGGCTTGTCCAGCATGTCATCGAAGGCAGTCATCCCAATGTTAGCAATATCTGTGGGTTCAGTGTATTTTTTGTTGTTGTGAACCAACTCTGAGCATATCTGAGGGTTTCCGCCCAGGTTTCTAACATAGCTGAAGAAGGCTTTGTGGTTATCTTTAGTGTCCTTAGCGATTTTTCTCTCAAAGTTTGCCTTGGATGTTTTTATGAGAGAACGTAGTTTTCTGCTAATGTTGATCAGAGATGTCTTCCCTTCATGGGATTTCGCTCTGACGTGCAGTAGCTTCCTTCTTTTGTTATACAATTTGTTTATGGCTGAGGTCCACCAGACAGGACGCTTACATTTGGTGGAGAGGGACTTGGATTTGTTTGTGATTGCATTATCCATGCATTCTTGGAGATGTCCATAGAAAGCATTTGTGAAGGATTTGGCATTGTGGGATGTGGTATCCACTGGCACAGTGGGCTTAAAGGATACCATCTCAGTCTTAAGAAGAGTGAAGTCTGCTTTTGAGAAGTTTTTTACTGTGGTCTTTTGTGCTGGGGGTGGAGGTGGGATATGTATATCCAGGGTGATTAGTTTGTGGTCAGATCTCACTAGTGAGGGGTATACTTCCGGTGTGGAGCATTTTGTCCCCATGTTTGTGATGATCAGGTCTAATGTATTATCTCCCCTAGTGGGAGAGGTGACTAGTTGTTCCAGTGCATTTGAATTTATGAATTCCAGGAACCTTTGGGCTAGGGTATTAGGGCTTGAATAATGCACCCAATCTATGTTTTGGTAGTTGAAGTCTCCCAGTATGATGGTATTTTGTGATACATTCATATCCTCCAATGTTTTCAGGAAGGCTGAGTGGGGTTCTTGAGATTGGGAGGGTGGTCTGTAACATGCTACCAGTTGTATAGCAGTTTTGCCTATGGTTAGTTGCACCTGTATGGTCTCTGATGCTTCATGTGTTGCTACTAACCTGGAGGTGTGGGTGTCCTTTATGAATATGGACACTCGCCCTCCCTTTGTGGTTCGGCCCGGGTTTTGGGGCCGAAAAGCATGATACGAGGTATAGCCTGGTAGCGCTGGGGTGCTCTCAGGAGCCTTGAACCAGGTTTCAGTTACTGCACAGACGTCGATGTTCTCCATGCTGAGGAATGCATCAAGTGCCTGCATCTTGAGATTTAGACTTCTGGCGTTGAGCAGCATTACCCTTAGTTTTTTTCCATTTTTGTTTTCTAAGGAGGTGGGTTTGTCTTTTGAGCCTTGCCTAAAAAAGGCAGTATGGGGGTGGCAAGAGCCTTAGCCAATATCCGGAAGCCCAGTGGTGACAGGTGTAAGCCATCCCTTGCGAAGCAGCTTGGCTTGTCCAACATATCATCCCAGGCAGACAGACATTGGATCCCCTTAGAATGACACCAGTACTTGAGCCAGTTGTTAAAGCTGATCATCTTGTCTTTGTATTGAATGGTATCATTCTTGGTGAGGGCAAGATGCTGCTCAGGGACAGGGTCATACCAGCCTGGGCTACATAATCGGAGAGCTCCTCTATGTCTCTTTTCATGTAGTCCAGGGAGGTACGGCTCAGGTCATTCACACCAGCATGGACAATGACGGAGTCATATTTGTACTTGCTTTGGAGTGACCTGAGTGCATGTGTTATGTGGCGGATCCTAGCTCCCGATAGACAGCTCACAGTCACCTTCTCCTTGTTCAGCCTGGTCAGTGGGACATCAGTATGTCTGACTATGGAGTCACCTATTATTAGTGTATCAGGCAAGGTGTTTGGCCTTAAGGGCTGCGATTGGTCAACACACTGATTTATTGAAGTATGTGTTGCATGTGTTTTGTTTTGAGGTGGTGGATTTTTGGATGTCTGCTTTGGGAGCCTCTGTTGTTTTGGTAAGTTTTTTATTAGAGCCTCCGATTATGTCTTTGTGTTTTTATGTGTTTGGTTTGCAATTGTGGTAGGTCTATGTAGGACTGGGATTGTTGTGTGTGTGGTTGCCATCTCCTCCTGTCTGGTCATGCCAGCCCTGAGTTGAGAGAGTTCAGCCTCCAGTTTGGCTATATAGTTGCATCTCTCACATGTATTTGTGTTTGTTGGGAGGAGGAGAGGGTTGTCTGTGTACATGAGACAATTGTAGCATTGTCTCAAGATGCCCAGATTGACCAGCTGAACTGGAGATGACGCCAGTAATCTACCACTCGACATGCTAGAACAGTATAAGGGAGTGGTATACCTTTAAGGGAAGTGGGTATTCACAGGGGTGGTAAGTAGATGTAGTGCTTTACTTAGTACGAGAGTGCTTACTTAGTAGAGAAGTATTGAGAATAAGTGCTAGGCTTATAATACAGTGAGTAGTCTGGTTATACTAAGAGTAGAGCTTCCTTAAGGGAAAATTTGAAGAACAGACTTGGCGGAGCCAGGAAAAAGTTTAACCTTGTTTAACCGGCACTGCGCTATGCGTACGGCCGTGCAAAGCCGTGCAAACGCGGATTTTAAACAGTGAACTACAAAAGAGCTGGAAATGGTCCCAAACAACCAATTACTACAGCTTCTTGTGCTGAGGTCACTTCCCCCAAGGACAGGTAGGCTGCTCAAGGCTCCCCACTCCCACTGGTGAGCAAAGAAACTTCCTTCTATCCAAGTAAGGTAATGGACAACACAGGAACTACACCACAGCCCAGAATACAGCAATGCCTGTAAACTGGTCTAAACTAGTCGAGGAAGGCGGGAAAACAAGGATTATTTTTTGTTTTTGGTAGAAACACACAGAAAATGCAGAAACAGTGATAAATTAGTTACACAGGCTAGCACACTTTAGTGGGCAGCCTCCACAGTTAAATTAAACAAACAAACAAGCAAACTTTCGATCAAATTCGACTAAAATGTAACTTTAAGTGCAAATTTTAAAATAATGCAGCTATCAGTTAAAAAGCAGTTCAGGCTAGGTCAAGGTAAGCTACAGAAGCTATTTCAAGTGAAAAAAGCAAAGATACTTAAATCCAGAAGGTAGTCGCTTTTCTGAGTTCCCTGCTGCTAGGACCACTCTGTAAACCCACGTGGAGCTTGTCTGAGCAGTATAGCCAGAGAAAAACGCCCAGAGGCGGATTTTAAACAGTGAACTACAAAAGAGCTGGAAATGGTCCCAAACAACCAATTACTACAGCTTCTTGTGCTGAGGTCACTTCCCCCAGGACAGGTAGGCTGCTCAAGGCTCCCTACTCCCACTGGTGAGCAAAGAAACTTCCTTCTATCCAAGTAAGGTAATGGACAACACAGGAACTACACCACAGCCCAGAATACAGCAATGCCTGTAAACTGGTCTAAACTAGTCGAGGAAGGCGGGAAAACAAGGATTTTTTTTTTTTTGGTAGAAACACACAGAAAATGCAGAAACAGTGATAAATTAGTTACACAGGCTAGCACACTTTAGTGGGCAGCCTCCACAGTTAAATTAAACAAACAAACAAGCAAACTTTCGATCAAATTCGACTAAAATGTAACTTTATGTGCAGATTTTAAAATAATGCAGCTATCAGTTAAAAAACAGTTCAGGCTAGTTCAAGGTAAGCTACAGAAGCTATTTCAAGTGAAAAAAAAGCAAAGATACTTAAATCCAGAAGGTAGTTGCTTTTCTGAGTTCCCTGCTGCTAGGACCACTCTGTAAACCCACGTGGAGCTTGTCTGAGCAGTATAGCCAGAAAAAAACGGCCAGAGGCGGATTTTAAACAGTGAACTACAAAAGAGCTGGAAATGGTCCCAAACAACCAATTACTACAGCTTCTTGTGCTGAGGTCACTTCCCCCAAGGACAGGTTGGCTGCTCAAGGCTCCCCACTCCCACTGGTGACCAAAGAAACTTCCTTCTATCCAAGTAAGGTAATGGACAACACAGGAACTACACCACAGCCCAGAATACAGCAATGCCTGTAAACTGGTCTAAACTAGTCGAGGAAGGCAGGAAAACAAGGATTTTTTTTTGTTTTTTTGTTTTTGTGGTAGAAACACACAGAAAATGCAGAAACAGTGATAAATTAGTTACACAGGCTAGCACACTTTAGTGGGCAGCCTCCACAGTTAAATTAAACAAACAAACAAGCAAACTTTCGATCAAATTCGACTAAAATGTAACTTTAAGTGCAGATTTTAAAATAATGCAGCTATCAGTTAAAAAACAGTTCAGGCTAGTTCAAGGTAAGCTACAGAACCTATTTCAAGTGAAAAAAAAGCAAAGATACTTAAATCCAGAAGGGAGTCGCATTTCTGAGTTCCCTGCTGCTAGGACCACTCTGTAAACCCACGTGGAGCTTGTCTGAGCAGTATATTTTAGTTATGTTAGGAACCTGGGTGGTAATTCCCAGATATGCCCAGAATTAGTCCAAAATGACAAAAAATACATCGAACACACAGACATTGCCAACATCCTAGCTGACAGGTTCAGTGCAAACCCCCCCCCCCCACCAAAAGGGCAAATATCTATCCCAGCAGAGTGCTGCCCCTCTGACATCTCAGATGCTCAGGTAAAAGCCGCCCTCTCCAAAGCAAAAAACACAGCATCAATGGGACCAGATGGTGTCCCGGGCTGCGTTCTACATGAACTCCAAGAAGAGCTAAACCCAAACATAAAACTACTGTTCAATCTCAGCCTTACTACAGGATATGTGCCCAAAGAGTGGCGTACAGCAACAGTGGTCCCTCTCCATAAAGGTGGTGCCTCAACGGATCCTGGAAACTATCGCCCCATAAGCCTGACCAGCTTGGTCTGCAAAGCTATGGAAAGGATCATCATGGACCTCATAAATAAAGATATTGGGGACCTACAGACACTGGATCCTTCCCAGTTCGGCTTTGTTAAGGGTAGATCCTGCCTCTTAAACCTGGTTGATTTCTTTGAAACAGTCACCAAGGCCATTGACGAGGGGAAGGTGGTCCACACAGCCTACCTGGACCTCGCAAAAGCCTTCGATACAATACCCCACTCGGGCATTATAGATAAGCTCACCAGCTTAAATATAAACCCCTATGTCACTAGATGGATTGCAAACTGGCTCAAGGACAGAACCCACATGGTTAGAATTGCTGGAGCCATGTCAGACTCCAAACCAGTTACAAGTGGTGTCCCACAAGGCTCAGTCCTGGGACCTCTCTTGTTCAGTATATATTTCTCGGAGGTACAGGCTAACACGGAAGGACTGTGGCTGACCAAGTTCGCAGATGACTGCAAACTGGGCGCCATAATCGACTCTCCAGCCGACACAAGCATCCTCCAAAAGGGCCTCATAGAAACAGACAACTGGTGCCCAAGCCATGGCCTCAAGCTAAATGTCAAAAAGTGTATAGTCATCCCCTTTGGCAAAAACAAAGTGCCCACAAATTACCACATAGGTGGTAATCCATTAAGTACATTAGAAGTAATTAGGGACCTGTGGACCCAAGTTGACAGCAATCTCTCATTTGACAACCACATGGCCAAAGTGGTTAGAAAAACATTTTATATAGCCCACCTAATCATGAAGGGATTCACATCTAGATCAGGGGAGGTCATCGTGCCTCTTTACTCATCCCTCATCATGCCCATAATTGAGTACAATGCCCCTTTTGGGATGTACCTTACCAGACACCTGCAGCAACTGGAAAGACCCCAAAAGTACCTCACCAAGAGGATCAAAGGGCTCAGACAGATGCCATATGCTGCCCGGTTAAAGAAACTCCAGCTCTACTCAGTGGCATACCGCCTGTTCAGAGGCGATCTGTGCCTGACATATAAAGCCATGTCCAACCCGGAATTAATGGACATGCTGCACCTCAGAAAATCCAAATCCCATCGAGCTACGCTCGAGAGACTTGAACCTCAGCACTGAAATAAATAGGACATGCTGGAGGGACAGATTCATAACCCAGAGGCTCCCTTCACTCTGGAATAAAATCCCAGTCCAGGTTAGGCAGAGTCCCTCATTGACTCTCTTCAAGAGGAATTTTGATGAGTGGATGGGAGATCGTAGGTTTACCCGGGTATCACTTCTGTGTAACTATTAGACAGAGGCACAGTATACTAACCTCGAAAAAGGGCATAGCAAAATAAATTTAAAATGGGTGGCGAAAGCCAAACACATTCTGGCTAGGCTTATAAATGCCCTAGGGCAGATAGCCTAGTATGAACCTATTAATAATGCATCAAAGTCACTTTTAAGTATTTCTGATTTAGTTTGTTATTGTATCCGGAGAAGACTGTCATGGGGACTTTTTTACTCATTTGATTTTGTTATTCAGTCTCTGTTCTGTCAAAATGGAGTTTGGGTTGCTATAATATGGCATATCCCAGACATCATAACTGAACAGTTTTTTTTTTATCTCCTTTATTTTCAATACTGTGAGTTATCTTTTTTTAGATAGAGCTGTGATGACAGAGGTAATTTTAACCAATTACTGCAAATCTTTGGTTAAGCTGATAAAAACCTTTTCTGTTTCATTTGCATTTTTTTTAATTTATATTTTAATTTTTGGGCTATTAAGTTCCCCCAACAAACATAATCACCTTGTTGAACTATGTGTTCCCAGAGAGAGAGGTATAAAAGTTGCTTTTTCAGTGGTAACTGTCTGAAAGTCTTCCTTCAAAAAAAACTGTTAAAGCAAATGACACCTGGTTTTATTTTAATGCTATGTAGTTATTTATTTATTCTTGCAATAGCTAACAGTTAGGAAAATAGTTTCATTTTCCTGTTTGTAACAAGGCATGATTTCCGGGTGTAAAGTTGTGGGTGGTGGCCATCAGTAAACATTTTCCACTGCCTAGTGTAGACAATTTCTTTTTAAAGAAACGTGAGATTTGAATTAGAAAAAAATGGGATCTTTACGATATGCATCAGGGAAACAAGTGTGAATTAAAAAAAAAAAAGTACTGAATGATTTAGTGAGAAAATCTAGGATAAGATAGCAACGTTTCTGGGAGCCATGTTGCAAGTTTTAGTGTAATGATTATGTCTGACTTGCATCTGAAAGGTCCCTGATTTTGAACCGAAAGGGAACTGTTACATTTTGTTGTGATCAAGTTTCAATGAGCAAGAATGATGATCATTGACCACATTTGCTCTCAAAAGTTTTTTTTCTTCTAATACATTCAAAAATAGTGTGGTCTGCTTCATATCACGTAACATGGATAATTAGAAGTACAACTGTAAGAACATGACAGACCAACTTTGAGGGTGGGGAAGTAAAACCCTATTACTCAGTTTCCGTAGTGTAGTGGTTATCACGTTCGCCTAACACGCGAAAGGTCCCCGGTTCGAAACCGGGCGGAAACAGTTTTCATTCTGCTAATTATTTGTGCTGTAATTTAAATGGCGTACATATTCAACACATTTCTGCCCTCCAGACACAGGCAGGTTTGAATGATGTTAGTGGTGAACAAATTGTGCAATAAATTACTGCCACAGATTTGTATTTTCATTCAAACACTGTAAATTCTGCTTTTCATTACTTTTCCCTTGTGCCAGTCCTTGTCAGGTCGCCCGTTGGTTGCAGCTTTCCTGCACTTGTGTAATAGCCCTACCCTGTTATATCTCACATCACGTATGGAGTGCTTCACTCATAACTGTGAAATCCGTTTACTGTAGGAGGAAAGTATTTACATGGTCTTTGGATATTTAAAGCATAAATTCATAATAATTTGCTCTGCATTTTACAAACACCAGCATTAGTTATGCTTCGTTTCCATTGTGTTTTTCACTTTGTTTTCAAACCGCTCAACCTCTTAAGTGCTTGAAATATGGACAAAACCAAAAATAATGAGGGAACAAAAGCCCTGAAATAGGAACAGATTTTAAATATTCCTGTTATAACTGTAGAAAGGTGCTAGAATAACATGTATTATTTTAGCAAGCATTTTTCTGAAGGATATAAAGTCTGAAACTGAAATGTCTGTCATTATTTAGTTACTTCAGTCCTCAGTGATTTGCTGGAAAACCACACATTTTACGTGGAAAATTTCAAAATTGTGAGGCACAAATCTGGACATTCTACAAATTCTGGACAGTTGAGAAGTATGCTTGTCTCAAAAGTTTGCAGGCTTCATATTTACATGCTTCACCACACCCTTTTTAATAACAATGGTTTAAGAGGCTTGCCAAGTAATTTTAGACATTGTTTATACCTAGCCTGTTAAACTTCCCAGCACTAGAGCTTTCACAGTTTGTATTAGTTCTTTTATGTGACAGAAACTGCATCTCAAGCTCTGAGCTTTTTTTGCTTCAAGCATCATTCAGATCTATTACCAAGATTGTTTTCCTGGCCTTGTTTACTATATTCACTATGGTTTTCTGAGCATGCTTTAGCTTTTGTGGATGAGGAGGGGTGCTTTAAGCAATTTTCAGAGTTGTTAGCCAGAGTCCATCTCAAATTGCAGTTCTCACTTTGAGCCATTCATGTCTTTAGCCTTTGTGTTTTTCCCTCAGAGTAAAATAGACTTTAAATGATTTTATGACCTGCCTGCTACTTCCTTTCTAGAAAACATGAATGAATGGAAAGCTAAAACATTAGTAAGCAGAATTTGGCTTTGCATTAGTACAGTATTAGTACAGTACCTCGCAGGTTGGTCTGCCCAGAAGTGGACGTGGCCTCAGCAGCTACTTAGTCCTCTTCTCACACGTTCATTTCTCATTATAAATTAGATGTGATTTCGAGAAGTAGGGCTTCTTTTGGCTCCGCGGTGCTTCGGAATATCCTTCCGTAAGGACCACCCAGGTTCTTATAAGGTAGCTGGGGACTCTGTCCCACAGGTTGCAGAGCAAATGAAGTAACTACTTCAGATAAAGAAGTTATGTACCAACCATAACGTTCCATCTGAGTAGGTACTTCATTTGTCTGCAACCCACCCTCCCTGCCATCCCCCGAACCTTTCGGGATTTTCTGATCACCTTTGCAGTTGATTTTTCGTGTTTCCAGGTTGGTAAGGCAAAAAAAAAAACTTTCTGAGGTAATGTGGTTGGTAGCAGGGGATTATGAGTAGGGGGAGGAGCTAGGAGCTCGGATCTTGGAGCTTGGTAAGCTGCCGGCTCGGATCCGAAGTCGGATCCGATACCCACAGGTTGCAGACAAATGAAGTACCTACTCAGATGGAACGTTATGGTGAGTACATAACTTCTTTTTTTCTCCCACAGCCACAGTATGGTATTCACAAAAACAGGAGCTGCAGGTGATCCCATCGCCACCGCTTTGTTTTAAATATTCTGCATAAAAAAAAAAAAAAACATAGTTGTTGGTCAATACTATGTCCATGAGGGTGGACAACACATGAACTGAGTCCTGAGACAACCTAGCATTCAAGACTAAAGCCTCCCTAAAGAATTCCATACTGTCTTCATGAGGGATACTTAGAAATAAATCCTTAAAATCTATTGTAAAAAATACTATGTTTTCTTTAAATTCGCAATCAACCAAACATGTCAATAGATGTCAGGAATACTTGAGTACATGTCCCTTATCTACAAAGAAGTTCTTAGGTTTTTGAGTCTGAGAGTTTTGCTAGTGGCTCAGTCTTTGAACCTTTAATTACCACTATTGGTCTCACGGGGGGTGGGGGTGGGGGGGTCAGTAATTCATTTGTGAACTTTAGGAATACTGAATAGTGCTGGGGTCAGAGGTTTCTTGACCATTAAAAACTTGATTTCTTCCAAATCGAACTGATATTCAAGAAATAGCTCTTTTTAAAAAAGATCCCACAGCCACAGTACGGTATTCACAAAAACAGGAGCTGCAGGTGATCCTGTAGTTGGCAATGTCCACCTCATTTAAAGAAGCCACTGTGAAAAATTCACTATTGTGCAAAAGTGATTGCATTCTCAGGGCATATTGTGAATAGGTCATAACTACCACCCCCCATCCAGCTTCATTATCCTAATTGCCCTATTGTTAGACAACTCTAAAAAAAATAGTGTGCTCTTCAGTAGGGTAAAGTAGTTCTTTTATATGTTTCTCTTAAATCAAACTCACATAACCTCTCAAAAAGATCAACAGGTGGCAACAATAGGACATTATAGGTGCTCGGTCTACATAACGTATGCATCTCTTTACTATCTACATTGTTGTTAAACAATAACTTAAAGTTATTTTTTCTCACAGATAGTTTAATAGCAGTAATTCTTTCTACCACATTTGGTCTATTATTTGGGATAAAATCAAGTCCAGTTGAGAACATACCATGTTTATCACTAATTCCAACATGGCAAAGTAATCAGCGTTGTCTTTTATCATTGATAGTGAGAGTTCTTCCTTCCCCTCCCTCTGGGTCTGCCATTCGATTGATGGTAAAAATTTGTTCAGTTTCCATCCGTCGCTTTTGCATAATAGTCCTCTCCAGAGTTGTTCTTGTTCTGAAGCCTTGCCAATCTTCTGGGTAGGGGGAATGTTTCTGTGTAAAAATCCTACTCTTCCTGATTAAAGAAAGCCTGCTGTTGATTGTGGCGTGGTGTATCCAGTGGGGTGTTTACAACTGCTGTCCTTAAAGGCTCGTTTAGGGAGTGGATAGATTCACTTTAAGTCATAATCCTGTTGGTACCTAATAAGTTTTTTTGCTTTCTCTTTTTAATGTCCATGACATGCTACTCAACCCTGTTCAACAAGCCTTTATAGTAATTCATATAAGAAGAAAATGCAGAGTCACCAGTAATAACACATTGCAGTTTTACAATTTCTTCTCTTACTGTTGTCATTATTCATTGATTGTCTGTCATCAAGAGCCACATAAAGTCAAGGCCAGTATGGTCAAAAAGTTCCAGTAGCTACTGGTGCAAAATTGACACATTTATTAAATTATTCAGAAATGTATAAATCCTAAGCCCCTTAGTGACATGCCACTGTTTAATGCACTCTTCAAAAAAGGCATTGTCAAACTGCAAACCCCAGTATTTCTTAAGCAGTTTTTCTAATTTAAACAATTAGTCTTTTAAAATGATGGTACCCACTTCACTGGAGACTGTACACTCAGTAAAATGACTTTCAAGTAATTTGAAATCCTTGTTTAAAAAGGTTAAGAAATCTCCACTATGTGTAGAAAAACTATTGGGTTCTTCCAAACCCGTACTTACTGCGGCTGTATTCAATTCTGTAATAGTCACTCTCCCTGTAAACACATCTGAATAAGAAGGAGCTTGCCTGTTAACATAAT
This sequence comes from Protopterus annectens, assembly GCF_019279795.1. Classification (NCBI taxonomy): domain Eukaryota; kingdom Metazoa; phylum Chordata; order Ceratodontiformes; family Protopteridae; genus Protopterus; species Protopterus annectens. The sequence goes on along the minus strand of NC_056736.1, from coordinate 629,887,023 downwards.
CCATAGATGTTGTAGCAGTAATTGGGTGGTCCCTATGATGTTTTTGGTCCTTCAGTACCACTCTTTCAATCTTGGTATTAATCTGCATTAGCAGTGGGATCAGGTTGAGTCAAAATTAAGTTTTCTTCATTATTGTCCATATGGAAGTGGCTGGTTCCCTCTGTAGTATGTGAATTGGACCCGACCTGAGACATATTATTCATCAGATATCCAACACTCAAGTAAATAGTAACCAAAAAAAC
>NC_056736.1:629709281-629881781 GCF_019279795.1 Protopterus annectens | reverse complement strand
CGTAAATTCACTCCTGGGGTACCGTCCATGGCCCTTATGGACAGAAACAGTCTGTAAAATGACTCAGGGGTGCAACACCCAAAGGTCCACTATCCTGATACTACCCCATCCCATATCTGGGGAATTAAAATATAATAATGTCATATCCTGGATATTATTGTCTGGGATTGTAAAGGCTCTTGTGCCGTTAGCTTAGTAATTACCTATGATCCTATGCTAAAATAATTTTCCAGGGGCTCTTGGAATCTTAATTTGTTGCCCTCCTCCTTTCTTAGTGTCTAAGATATGATACTCTACCCAAATATCTTGAAGTATTGCAGAAGTAATATAAATGTTGAACTTGGTACAGTTGTATAAGTAAACTAACCATAACAGTAGATGCTTTAACAGACAGGTTTTGCAGTAGCTTCTCCTCCTTCCATCGCTCTTTATTTCACGTTTTTCCTTTTATTTTGCCATGGTGTGGATGTATATACCCTTGTGTATATAGTTTACTTTTGGATTTGTTTTATAGCATTGTTATTGCAGGGTTCTTCCTATTCTAGTCAGAAAAGCTTGGAAGAGATTTGCACTGTAAATGTATTTTTATGGAATTCCTCTTATCTCCTAACAGAGCACATGGAAGGTGCACACGCTTTCTGAACCATCAGGAGTGGGTTGGACCCAAATAGCTTATGCTATTGCAGCAGTGACCTTTAGCATTGGTCTCCAACTTTTTTTGCACCGAGGACTAGTTTCGTGTATGATGTTTTTCCACAGGCCGGCTATCGTGCACACATAATAATGTGCAGATTATTTATTTATTTATTTGACATTTGTTTACCGGGGAGGCCCGACTGGACTAGATGTCCATTTTCAGCCGAGACCTCGGAAGAAAAGCTCCTAATTACAATAAAAAGACAACTGACAATAATTACCAAAAAAAGTGTACATTCTGCTTAACAGCATAACATTGATCTACTATGGATGAGAGGTATGTAAACAATGCCAGCCTTATTGATTTTCTAAGTTTATAAGAACAATATTTAAAATCTGTCCCCATTATTTGGCTCTGTCCACCATACCTCTTAACTGTGCAGACTTTTGCAGACTGTCCATATTTATGCCTCATATTTTTGGTCTGTTTCTCATAAAATTGTTTTCTGTCAAATCAGTGGCAGATCTTTGAGGTTTGAAGTCAGAAAATAATGACAGACAGTTGTGTTTCAGACTTCATACCCTTCAGAAAAATGCATGCTAATGCAAAACCTGTATTTCTGTCTACTTTCTAAGTTTGTAAGAGCAGTACTTAAAAATGTCCCTACTTTTGGGCCTTTGTCCCCCCATTATTTTTGGCTTTGCCCAGATTTCTTGCTCTAAGAGGTTGAGAGGTATGTGTCCAGATTTATTGTGCAAAAGGTAGAGGGTATGGTTGAGAAATACATAAACCTAATTGCATCCTTACTGACTTTCTATGTTTATAAAAGCAATATTTAAAATGTATCATTGTTTGTGGCTGTGTCCAGATTTATTGTGCAAGAAGTTGAGTGATATGGTCGAGAGGTATGCAAACCTCATTGCTGCTGCTGCCAGGGATCACTGTCACTCTTCACTCTCCCTCTCTGTCTGTCTCTCTCTCTGTCTCACACACACACACACACGTCCCTCCTGCTTTCACGCAGGCATTTACTCATGCACTCAGACAGAAACACGGACGCAGACACACACACACACACACACACACACACACACACACCGTGTCTTTTGCTTTCATGCACTCATTCACTCACACAAGATCATTCTCACTCGCTCTCGATCTGTTTCTCAGACACAGTCTCTTTTGCTTTCATGCACACATTCAGTCACACATGCAGACAGAAACATACACACGGACTCTTCTACTTTCATGCACGCATTCACTCACACATGCAGACAGAAGCATATACACACACTTTTTTTTGGTTTCCGTGACTTTTATTTTACACTCACTAAACAGCAATAGCACTGCTTAGCGAGTGTAAATTAACGGCTTTATCAGTCTCACTGCTCACTCCCTCATACACACACAGTCTATTCTTCTTTCATACACATGCGCACACACATTCTGCTTTCATGCACGCATTCACTCACACATGCAGACAGACACATAAACACACTCATACACATACATACACACATTCACTTTTTCATTTCACTCCATGCCTGGTGGCCCAATACCAAATGATCCATGGCCCAGTACTGGTCCGCAGTCCGGTAGTTGGGGACTTTTTTGTTAAAGTATCTACTGTTACAGTAAGTTTTCTTACACATCTCTATTGTCTCCTTGAATTGGGAAATTATTTGGAAGAGAGATCTAATAAAGCTCACAAAGGGTTCAAAGGTTTATGCCAAAGGATTTGATGATTTAGGCTTGAGTAATAATGTTGCCTCACAGTTTGTAGAGTATTAGCAGTGGTTAAATGAGAGAATGTTTGGTTTTCAAGGATCATCATGTCTGATATAGTGGTATTGCCTTGTAGGCCAGAGTAGTATTTTATTTATTCATTTTTATATTTAGTTTTTGGATCCCCAACTCCACAGTGACCATGAAGACCCCCCCCCCATAACCATGTTGACCTACTCTTTCCCCTGAGAGGTAAATGTTTGGTTAAAAGGTGTCAGCCTTTTGAGAATTGGGACATTTTTGTATTATGTGTCTAATCCCCACCCCTAGTTCTGGTAACTTCTGCTATTGCTTACTGTGAGCGATGCTTGCCTGTTTTCATACATGCATACCCACCCCCCTGCCAAATAAGAAATAATGTTTTATTTAAGCATGGTCTCCTGGCTCTACCCAGTGGAACAACCTATTGTGTGTGTGTGTCTCTCTCTCTTCTCTCTCTCTTTCTGTCTTTTTTCATTCCCTCCCACCAAGATATGCAGACTGACAGTTTAGCCTCTTACTACTGCCCATGCTAAGAATTGAATCTTGGTTACTGCTGCAACTTTCAGAGCTTAATTCCTCTTTGCAGCAAAGATGGTAGGTGTTGTTATCTGAGCAAGCAGCAGGTATCTTCATTACAGTTGCCCTACAGGATGCAGGCGCATGGTTTACTGAAAGGAATCAGTTGTGCATTCATTGCTGTTGCAGAGTATGGCAGATTAGTTTGTGGAGGGGGCAGTGACTGTACCAGGGGTTATTAGACAAAAAAACCTTGAGACACTTGCACCTAGCCTGAAACTCTTGTTGGAATATAAACAAGCAGTTCTTTATGTAAGGAATATTCCATGCTAAAACTGGAATATATCATCATATATTCATATTGTGTGCATTACTAATGCATCAAAGTCACTTTTAAGTATTTCTGGTTTAGTTTGTTATTGTATCCGGAGAAGACTGCTATGGGGACTTTTTTACTCATTTCATTTTGTTATTCAGTCTCTGTTGTGTCAAAATGGAGTTTGAGTTGCTATAATATGGCATATCCCAGACATCATAACTGAACAGTTTTTTATCTCCTTTATTTTCAATGCTGTGAGTAATCTTTTTTTAGATAGAGCTGTGATGACAGAGCCAGTTTTTAACCAACTGCCGCAATCTTTGGTTAAGCAGATAAAAGCCTTTCCTGTTCCATTTGCATTTTTTTATTTATATTTTAATTTTGGGCTATCAAGTTCCCCCAACACACATAATCACCTTGTTGAACTATTTGTTTCCAGAGAGAGAGAGAGGTATAAAAGTTGCTTTTTCAGTGGTAACTGTCTGACAGTCTCCTCTTAAAAAAACTATTAAAGCAAATGACACCTGGTTTTATTTTAATGCTATGTAGTTATTTATTTATTCTTGCAATAGTTAACAGTTAGGAAAATAGTTTCATTTTCCTGTTTGTAACAAGGCATGATTTCAGGGTGTAAAGTTGTGGGTGGGGCCATCAGTAAACACTTTCCACTGCCTAGTGTATGCAGACAGTTCCTTTTTAAAGAAATGTGAGATTTGAATTTGAAAAAAAAATGGTGGGACTTTTACGATCTGCATCAGGGGAAACAAGTGTGAATTTAAAAAAAAAGCACTGAAAGATTTGGGGAGAAAATCTGGGATAAGTTAGCAACGTTTCTGGGGAGAGCCATGTTGCAAGCTTTAGTGTAATGGTTATGTCTGACTCGCATCTAAAAGGTCCCTGATTTTGAACCGAAAGAGAACTGTTATATTTTGTTGTAATCAAGTTTCAGTGAGCAAGAATGATGATCATTGGCCACATTTTGCTCTCAGATTTTTTTTTCTTCTAATACATTAAAAAATAGTGTGGTCTGCTTCATATCACGTAACATGGATAATTAGAAGTACAACTGTAAGAACATGACAGACCAACTTTGAGGGTGGGGAAGTAAAACCCTATTACTCAGTTTCCGTAGTGTAGTGGTTATCACGTTCGCCTAACACGCGAAAGGTCCCCGGTTCGAAACCGGGCGGAAACAGTTTTCATTGTGCTGTAATTTAAATGATGTACATATTGAACTCATTTCTGCCCTCCAGACACAGGCAGGTTTGAATGATGTTAGTGGTGAACACATTGTGCAATAAATTACTGCCACAGATTTGTATTTTCATTCAAACACTGTAAATTCTGCTTTTCATTACTTTTCCCTTGTGCCAGTCCTTGTCAGGTCGCCCATTGGTTGCAGCTTTCCTGCACTTGTGTAATAGCCCTACCCTGTTATCTCTCACATCACGTATGGAGTGCTTCACTCATAACTGTGAAATCTGTTTACTGTAGGAGGAAAGTATTTACATGGTCTTTGGATATTTAAAGCATAAATTCATAATAATTTGCTCTGCATTTTACAAACACCAGCATTAGTTTATTTCCGTTGTGTTTTTTACTTTGTTTCCATCCCGCTCAACATCTAAGTGCAAGAAATATGGACAAACCCTAAAATAATGAGGGGACAAAAGCCCTGAAATAGGGACAAATTTTAAATATTGCTGTTATAACTGTGGAAAGGTGCTAGAATAACAAGTATTATGTTAACATGCGTTTTTCTGAAGGATATAAAGTCTGAAACTCAAATGTCTGTTATTATTTGGTTACTTCAGTCCTCAGTGATTTGCTGGAAAACCACTCATTTTGCAAGGAAAATTTCAAAAATGTGAGACAAAAATTTGGACATTCTGCAAATTCTGGACAGTTGAGAGGCATGTTTTTCTCATAAGTTTGCAAGTGTCATATTTAAATGCTTTGCCACACACTTTTAATAAAGGTTTAAGAGGCATGCCAAGTCATTTTAGAAATTGTTTATGCCCAGCCTGTTAAATTTCCCAGCAATAGTGCTTTCACAGTTTTTATTCGTGTTTTTATGTGACAGAAACTGTAGCTCACCTTCTGAGCTTTTTAATTTGCCTGAAGCATCATTCAGATCTATTACAAAGATTTTTTTCTGGCCTTGTTTACTATTTTCACTTTCTTCTTAAGAAGTTTTGGAGAAGGAACGTGTGGTGGCTTTTCGATTGAGTTGGTTCCAGTGTTACAGTGTTCCAGTGTTACAAGTATATATTTTTCCAACAAATCTGGGTTTGCTTTTCATCTCCTTATTGGCATTGACTACATCTTGCTTTTTAACAACAGATATCCTGAAGGAGCTAGGAGATACCCTTCAAGGTACTGTAGCTGAAGGGGTTTCAGATAAGGTTTCCTTCCAGCTCTCCACCTTAAACTCTGTGGTAAGCTTCTCCATGTGACTTATTTCCTACGCGGCCGATGGAGTGAGTAGGGCAGCGGGTACAGAAAATTCCTTAAGGAGACATTCCTGGATGCACTTATGTGATTTCACAGAAGCCTTCAAGTCTTCCTTTATTAACGTGCCTTTTGATGGCTCATCCTTGTTCGGGCCCAAAGTTAAAGAGACCTTAACCAGGTGTGAGCAGGAGGGAAAGACTGTCTGCCGTTGGAGTCTGTTTCTTCCTCCCTACTTGACCTTATCCCAGAGGTCAGGAGGGGGTAAAAATGTGGTTTTGTAAGTCCCAAAGAGCTTTCTCGGATGCATGTGGTGATTCTTCCCCCAGGGGCAGAGGGGAAAGTAACAATGGAAGATGCCATCCATGCTGCAGAGGGGTCCACTGAACCAGGTTGGCAGGGATTCCTCCCTTGGAAAACCTTTTCAGCGCTTCTTAGAGGAGGCCCATCTGTCCATCTCTGGAGGCAGTCGGGGGTTGCTTGTCAGTGTATCCAAATGCCTGGCTAGAAATAACAAAAGACAAATGGGTAGAAATTATCATATCCAGAGGTTATTACATACCCTTTTCCCCTCCCCCATTAGAAAAACAACTAGTCCCAGATGTTCCACCCAGTCAAAGGGATTACGCAACTTTACAGGTACAAAAGTTGCTAGAAAAAAGATTCATCCAAAATATTCCCCCAGACCAAATTGGATCCGGAACTTACTCAAGGTTCTTTTTAGTTCCAAAAAAGACAGGGGACTGGAGGCCCATTCTGGATCTCAGCAGGTTAAACAAGTCCATCAAGTAGTCAAAGTTCCGGATGGTAACACTTTAGTCGATTCTTCCCTTTCTGGTGAAAGACAATTGGATGTGCTCTGTTGATCTCCAGGATGCATACTACCTCATAAAAATGGACAGGCGATCCAGGAGACATTTATGCTTTTGGCTGAGAGCTAATCACTACCACTTTCGAGCTCTGCCCTTTGGTCTCACTACAGCCCCCAGGGTGTTCACCAAATGCATGGCAGTAGTTATGGCTCACTTGAGGCATCTAGGATTCCGGGTGTTTCCATACTTAAACATCTGGCTCCTAACCGCTACCACCAAGCATCTACTAACAAGAGCGAGGGACACCAAATAATTCATCTATGCTCTCAGCTCGGCATCACAATAAACTTTGAAAAATCTGCCTTGTTGCCATCACAGCATATCGTATTTATAGGGGCAGACTTAGACACAAGAGAAAATGTTGGCCAAACTTCACCCACGAGAGGATTCAAACTTGCATCATCAAATCAAGAACCCCTTATCCAAGAAGAAAGCACAGGCGAGGATTGTTTTGAAAGTTCTGTGTACCATGATGACTGCAATTATGTTGGTAACTTTAGCTCGTCTACACATGAGGATTCTTCAATGGCTACTTTTTTCCCGGTGACCACGGATGCTTCACTGATAGGGGGGGGGGGGCATTATCTGGGAAAGACTGTTCAAGGTGTTTGAGAAGAACACAAAAACTACTTGCATATCAATGTGCTAGAGATGAGAGCGGTGCTTTTGGCGTTGCAGGCATTCCAGGACTCCCTTCCACTAGGAACAATTGCAATTCAGACAGAGAACAATTGCAATTCAGACAGAGTAGTGTGGTACATAAACAAACAAGGTGGAACCAAATCCTACTCTTTGTGTCAAGAGGAACAGAGAGTATGGCAATGGGCAGTCTCTTCACAACGCTTTCTGACAGCAACGCACATCCTGGGGAAGTCCAAAGTGGTAGCGGACAAACTCAGCAAAGCCATTCTGATGCCCCACAAGTGGTCCCTAAAACAGGAAGTTGCGGAAGAGATTTTCTGCAAGTGGGGCCAGCTTTACTGTGACCTCTTTGCCACATCTATGAATGCCAAATGCAGCTATGTACTTTGCCCTGATCCCCCCTCCGGGGGTCACCAAGGGATGCACTTGTACATGATTGGCCCCCGGATCTCCTCTATGCTTTTCCCTCCTTTCCCTTGATACTAAAGGTTCTTCAGAAAGCCAGCACATTAAGAAGCAGTGCAATACTCATCACACCATACTGGCCTCGTCAGATTTGGTTCCCTTTTCTGCGGCCCCATCTCCAGGAGGAGCTGTGGATTCTGGACTCAGTTCCAGACCTCCTGACTCATCCATCAGGGACGCTCCATCCATCAATACAAACCCTCAATTTGACAGCTTGGCTGCTCCAGTTACACAGATAGCCAGGCTCCCTAATACTTCCACTACACTGAAACTGTTGAGAGAAAAAGTTTTAAAAACATTTGTCTTTTTCCTGTTCTTGCAAAGTGAACATGTTATTTGTTGGGATATGCCTATCAAAGATGGGCCTCATCTGTGAACAAAATGCAGCATTGCTTATGAACCTGAATGATATCTGTTTTCTGCATTTCAGAATAAAGAGATTTGGTTATAGCTCAGTGAAGCCTGGGATAAGGACGCATGGCCGAGTAAGAGTTAATTTACTGGGGCAGTCTGTGTGTCCTGGAAAATTTGAGCTACCGTTGTTGAATTGAACATTCTGTACTTCTTGAACATTCTGTACTAACTGTGGGTTTGAGGTAATTTGTGATAAACATGTTTATCCTATATGTTTTTCATAGCCAACTGTCAACGGTCAGAAATGTAACAAAAAGTTGTTTTGCTTGCAGTATAAAAGTTGATGTCAGTAAACAAGTTGATCAGATCAGATCAGAGGAGATCAGATCAGTCCAGACCGGACATCTTGGCCAACATGCTGTGTAATCTGGTTAGCTGTTAATAAAGGAAAATTCATCACCTGAGGCAGATGTGACTCGTTTGAATTTTTTCTTCTGACAGAAACATATATTGATTTCATGTCATAAGGCATCAACCAGGAAATTATATTCTAGCAAATGGAAAAGATTTTCCCATTTGGCTTTTAACAGCCATATTGATCCTTTCACTGCCCGCATAACAGCAGTGTTAGACGTTCTGGCCAAGCTTTTTAATGAAGGTGCAGTGGTGGCTACAATTCGAGTTCAATTAGCTGCTATATCAAACTATCATATTGGGGAAACATGCCTAAAAATCATGTCCCACAGACTTTATAAAGCATTCTTAAAGGGTACGTTCTTACTAAGGTCTCCAGTGAAAGAACCTCCAGCTCCATGGGACCTAAATTTTGTTCTATCTCTGTTGATTCTTCCTCTCTTTGAACCTGTATCATCATGTGACATAAAGTTTTTGTCGTGGAAGTTAGCACTTTTGGTTGCCATTACATCTGCTAGATGAGTGTCTGAACTTCAAGCTTTATCTATACGCCCCCTGTACATGACCTTTCACAAGGGTAGAGTTTCCTTAAGAACAACCCCTCATTCCTACCAAAAGTGTGTTCAGAGGCCAGTTTAAATCAATCCATTGACATACCTGTTTTTTTCCCAAACTATGGCAACAAGGCAGAATCTAAACTACACCAGTTAGACGTACATAGACAATTACGTTTCTACCTGAGTAGAACAAACGTTTTCAGAAAATTGGACCAGGTATTTGTATCTTTTTCAGACAAAAAGAAGGGGGTCCCAATATCAAAGGTCACACTTTCTAAATGGCTTACAGACTGTATCACATATACATACAAATCTCAGATCAGAGAACTCACAGGGAAAGTGAAAGGCCATTCCACAAGAGCTATATCAACCTCATCTGCCTTCCAGGTGAGGTTACCTATGCATTCCATTTGTGCAGCAGTAACATGGGTAAAGCCTCATACCTTTATCACTCACTACAAAATCGATTTGGCCTCCAGGAACAGGGCCTCTTTTGGGTCCACTGTTCTGAAGAGTATTTTAACTTGAGCCATCCGAGAAAGAAGGTGATAGGGACACTGTCCCAACCAGCAATGAATAAAGGTGAGATAGGACAGCATAACATTAAGAAGTTATGAACTTACCATAATGTTCCATGTTTGTTGCCCATCTCTCCTTCATTCTTGCATTCCACCCTCCTTCCCCCATCTTCCCTTCTGGAGGATCGAGCAGTTTTGTCTTGCAAATTGGTTATTATGTCTCTGAATCTCTTCTTAATCTCTTTTGGATTTGGTGGCATGTTTAGAGATAATAATTATGTTTTTTTCTGCAAACAAGATCTGGATAATCATCCCTGAGCATCATGGGATAGGGTTTAGCCATGAGCCGGTGGAAGCTCTTGAGCTTTTGAATAAGGCCAAATCGGAACCGATTCTCGGTTACGAACCCAACGAACAGTAAATGAAGGTGAGATGGACAACAAACATGGAACGTTATGGTGAGTATATAACTTCTTATTTGAAATTACAAAATACTGCTGTAAAATAAAAAAAATCAGGAAATTATTGCACGGTTGGGGAGTGATAGATGATATGAGGTTAAACGGACCTGACTGTAGTAATTATCTAACACCCTAAGGGTTAGATAGTGCTACGAAGACGCAGCAAAGCTATTGATCTGTGAGGATCTTAAGAAGCCTAGCCTTACATTCTCATTCTAGATTTTAGACTTTACATTTTGCATACAAATAACCCAAAGAAAGTCCTAACAAGGATATGTTGGGACATTTACATTTTTCCCTGAGGCCAGGGGTGTTAAACTGGGATCAGTTTGTGGATAGCCATCCATTTGACCAAATTGCATTTGAATAGAATAAGAGAAGTACTTTGCTTTATGTGAACTGGAGGACAGTTCCACAGAACTGGTATTCTTTGTGATACATATGCATCTCCTCAATGTGTTCTATATATTTTGCAAAATAGATCTGAGATCCCAGAGCAGATGTTTATGATACCACTGGATGTGAGAACTTGTAATAGGTCTGACAGAATAGAGTCTGTTGAAGATCTATACATAAGGTGCACGTTGCCTGTCAATAGCCTGTATGATACTGTGAAGAGGTTCGAAGCTTTGAGACAGTCTACATAATTTTTATGATTTAGGCTCTTTTTTTTAAGTGAGAAAGTGGTGTGATCATTTCAGTCATGTCAAGTGTTTGGACAGGTACATACTGGAAGGGGCATTATACTCAATGATTGGCTTATAGAGTGCTAAGAACAGTGGAATGATTAACATCCCTAGATCTGTATTGCCTTATAGTAGTGGATACATAGTAATCAAAGGACAGTTCATTGTTAACATAGGTTGCAGATCCCTAACTATAGGATAGATTTTCAGGGGTGTGTTATTAATGTAATAGTTAAAAGGAGGGTCATACTTGCCAAATGTTACAATCATACATTTCTTGGTATTTAGTTTTAATTCACAGTTTAGACTTTGTGTTTGCTCAGGACAGGTCCTGTTGAAGGGTCTTGGTGTGTTTTGAGGAATTTATTATGGCATGAAGACTGCAGTCATCTGCTTTGACCTCTGAGAAATAAATGCCAGGGATCAAAAGTTGATGTATACTGGTAGGCAGAAGTCCTTTGGCAGAGGTAGAGCTGCCCAACCTTACTTTCCTGGGTTCTATGAATCAGTTTACCTGGAAGAACTTATCTATGATACCTTGAGTGTAGGATGATGATGAACTCTTTTGCAAGGTCTAGATATTGGTGTGCACTGCTTTGTCCTTGTCCATTGCTTTAGTAACTTTTTCAGAGTTGACGAGGTTAAGTAAGCGTGACCTGCCCTTAACAAATCCAAACTGGATTGGGTCAAAAGTCTGCAGGTTACCTATATTCTTATTTATTAATTCCATAATGATCCATTCCATAGCCTTTCAGATGAGACTGGACAGGCTTATGGGTATGTAATTCCTGGGTTCATTAAAGTCCCGCCTTTATACAAGGGAATGACTTGCTGTCTTCCATTTTTCTGGCACAAAACGTGTTTTGAGGCAGATATTGAGTAGCAGGTGTAGGGAATCAGACAAGATAGGAAACATGGGATGTTATCTGGCTCCATACACATAGTATTCTTGGCTTTAACACCCTGAGAACTTGTTCTTTGGAGATTGGCAAGGAGTTATCTGAAAATATTGGAGGGGGGAGAGAGGTGTGAAGTTTGAACATTTGTCTGCTAGTATATTGGCTATGTCCTGTGGGTCCCGTAGATGTTGTCATTTACTATTAGCTCTTTTGAGTGCTGGTCATTGTTTCTGAGATTTTTTAACATAATAAAAGAAGACTTTGTCATACTCCTTTGCCAGTGTGGCTGTTTTGCCTCTTGTCTGGCTTTACTAGATTTGATCAGGGTCTGAAGTTCCTTGTTTAATTTAGCAAGAGTTTTTTTGTCATCTTGAGAGTTAGGTTTATTTTTGTGTGGAATTTTTTTTTCTTTTATTACAGAGACTGACTGTATTTCAGTTCCACTATAGGGGTTTATTTTTAAATTTGGCATTGTATTTATTTATTTATTTACGTAGTGTTTGGATGATGTTTTATTTGATGTAAAACACATTTCAGTGAGAAAAAAATACAGAAAATACTGTCATGATTGATCTAAAACACATTTCTTAGAAAATGTCATATACATTAAATATTTATTTATTTATTTATATTTGTTGACCGGGAGTGTCCGACTGGACATAGGTCCATTTTTAGCGGAGGCCCGGGACGAAAAGCTCCACAGTTAAAATAAACAGACAGTATTTACATTGGATTACATAGCGATTAACAATTTACATAGCAATTACTTACAACATATTTACAGATGAAGAACATAGTACATCAGTAGACAACTAGAATCTTTATCTGTGAAGTACATAACAGACATTAACAAGTGTTACAAGAAGAAGTTCCTGCTGTATAATAAGTACTGGCTTATGAGTATCTGAGCTTGCTATAATCAAGGTAGTTAGTGGAGTGGAAAGAAAGGTAGTGTTTGGATGGGGTGGGTGATATTAGAGTGGGAGTTGCAAGGGCATAGCCAGCATGTTTTAGGTGCGCTTTTAGTAAAATTTTGAAGTGGGTGCATGATGGTATGGAGGTAATTGTGGGTGGGAGGGAGTTCCATAATTTGGCTATGGTGCAAGAAAATAGTGCTTCACCAGCAGAGTTATTGGCTTTAGTGATCTGCAAGTGATTTTTGTTGCTGGATCTTAGTGGTCTGGTGGTGCGATAGGGTTGGAGTAGATTCTGGAGGGATGGGGCATTTAGTGGATGGTTTAATAGTTTGTGGGAGAGTGAGAGTTGATACCATTGAAGGAGGTGAGGGAGTTCAAGCCATCCCAGTGCAGCAAGTGAGAGACAGTGGTGACTACAGTAGGATGCTCCTGTGGCGAATTTGGCGATTTTGTTGTAGCAGGTCTCTAGCTTGTTTAGATCGCACTGCCTTAGGTTGGTATATATTGGAGAGGCATAAAGTAGGGTGGAGATAAGGTGGGAATTTGCTATTGAAATCTTTGCTGCTTTGGTGAGAAGTTGCTTATTTCTGTGTAGTGCTCCTACTTTTTTGTGGACTTTTTTATGGTCATGGATATGTGAATGTAAAATTTTAGTTTATTGTCTATTTCCACTCCTAGCAATTTGGTGTGTTCAGTTGGGTATATAGTGGTGTTGTCTTTTGCTGTGATGTTAAAGTGAGAGTTGTTTTGAGTATGTTTGGTGGGTTGGAAGATGAGTAGTTTAGTTTTGTTTGCGTTGAGTATTAATTGGGCATCAGATAACCAAGTTTCAACAGAGGAAAAGGCTTCCTGTATGAATTTTTGCAGTTTGGGTAGGGACTGGGCTGAGCAGATGATGGTTGAGTCATCTGCATATTGTATGAGTGTGCCATGTTTGGTGGCAGAGGCTAGATTATTGGTGAAAACAGAGAAGAGTAGGGGTCCAAGGATGGATCCTTGGGGAACCACTATGGAGACAGGTAGTTGGGGAGATATGTCATTCTGCCATACGACGGATTGTTGGCGGTCAGACAAGTAACTCTGAAACCAGTTGGTGACTGATTGTGAGAAGGATAGGTTATTGAGGACAGAGATAAGTTGTTTGTGTAGGACCATGTCAAATGCTTTAGCTAGGTCTAGGAAAGTAGCTGAGGAGAGATAGCCATTGTTTTTATGTTGAAGGATAGTGTTAGTAAAGGAGAGTAAGGCAGTGGTGGTGCTATGGTTTGGTCAGAAACCATGCTGAGTATTGGAAAGAGGTTGTTAGTAAGGAGGTAGTCTGAGACCTGAGAGTGTATGCATCTCTCTAGTATTTTGGAGAGTGGAGAGAGAATAGCTATGGGGCGGTAATTGGTTAGTTCTGTGGAGGGTCCGCCTTTGTGGAGGGGAATTATATGTGATACTTTCCACAGTGTGGGAACGTAACTTTTTGACAGAGATCGGTTAATCAAGATGGATACTGAGTAGGCCAGAGCATCAGCTGCAATTTGTAGGTATTCACTTGGGAGTTTGTCTACTGCTAATCTGGTGGGCTTAAGTTTAGTTAAGAGTTTTTTTATGTTGGAGGTAGGTACAGGAGAAAAAGAGAAGGCAGTGGCAAGATTACTAGTTGAAGGTGTGGGTTGGAGGGGAGGGGGGTTGTGTTGTTTAGCTAGTGATAGTATGGTTTGTGTGAAGTGTGTGTTGAATGAGGTAGCAATATTTTCTGAGGAGTGAGGGATGTTAGGAGGAGGGGTACTGACTTTACCTGGGTGGAGGATGGAGTTTATGGAGGACCAGAATTGTTTGGGGCTGTGTTGGGAGGAGTCTAGGGCAGACTGGTAGTATTGGAATTTGTCCTGTTTTATTAGCTTTTTGACTCTATTGCGTAGTTCTAGGAATTTCTGTCTAGTTGAGGGGGTTTTGGTTTTGCGCCAGTGCTCCCAGGCTTTATCCCTGTTTTTCATGTCTGACTTAGTGGTTTTCTGTAGCCATGGGGAGGGTTGTGCTTTGATTCTGGAAAGTCTTATGGGGGCATCGTAATTAAGGATGCTCAGGAAGGTAGTATTAAAAAATTCAACTGTGTCATCAAGACTGAGGTACTTTAGAGGATGCCAGTTACATTCTTTGAGGGATGAGATGAATGTGAGTGGGTTAAAGTTTAGTTTTTACGATTTGTGGTAGATGACAGGTTTAGCTTGGTATAGGTATTTTTTGAGTAGGAATGTTGGGGAGTGATCACTGAGGCTATCTGATAAGCAGCCTGTTATATATGACTGGGGGCTCTTACTGACTAGTATCCAGTCCAGGGTAGTGTGCTTGCTGGAGTTTTTATTTATCCTGGTTGGTGGCTGGACTAGTTGGGTGAAGCCATGAAGGTTTACATGATGGGTTGGATGGTTGCCAGAACAGGATTGCCAGTCAATATTGAAATCACCTAAAATTATAGTTTCTTGGTGGAGATAGTGGGTAGACCAGCTGAGGAGATTTTCTAGTGGAGGGATGTTTTGGCCAGGTGGGAAGTAGCATCCAATTATGTTGATGGTTTTGTTTTGGTTTATTTTGAGGTTGGTATATATTATTTCTTCATTGCCTATTTGTGGAGCTGATGATTTTAAGAACTGGATGTTTAGATGCTGTTTAAATATTATAGCTACACCGTCTCCTTTCTTGTTTAGCCGGTCTGCTCTTAGTATGCCATAACCTGTAGGGAGTATTTGCTCACTGGTAATGTGAGGTTTTAGCCAGGTTTCTGTCAGGATGTCTATATCTGGGGAGTACAAGTCTATGGTGGCATGGAGTTCATGGACTTTGTTGGATATACTTCTAATATTTAGGCTTAGTAGAAGGAAGTCACTTGGCTTTCTATTGGCTGTAATATGGGAGAAGTTGCGGTTTCTAGTGTGATTATGAGGATTGGGGTTGGAGATGGTAGGGCCAGGGTTGGGGTGGATATCTGCACTTAGGGCTAGTTTAGATATGCATGAGGTTATTAGTTTTCTCAGTTTTTGGATGTGTTTGTTTATAAGGGAAACTTTATGATTGTGCTCTTTGGGTAATAGGTATGGTGGGAGGGTTACTGTGTTAGGTTGTAGGGATCCTTTATGTTTGAGTAATATAGTTGGTAGAATATGTGGGGGTGCATAGGGATGTTTCTTGAGTTGGTGGGAGGGGAGCTGAGTGAGGGTGAGACATGAGTGGTGGTGTGAGTAGTAGTACAGTGGTAGTGGTTGAGTGGGGGAATGATGGAGCTTTGGTAGGATGTAAGATATGCAAGGAGAGTGCATGCAGTGAGCATAGGTAAGGTATGCTTGTACATGTTAGTTGAGGAGGTGTGAGAGTAGTGGGAAGATGGAGGAGGTAGTGTTTTGTTAGCGCTGTGGTTGGCTACTAGAAAGATGGGAGGGGTTTGTGAGTTTAATAAAGGTGGGACCACTGGGGGTGGGAGGGAATAGGGGGCAGGGTGGGGAGCGAAGCGGGTAGAGACCCTGTTAGATTGCTCTTATGAGGGGGCTGGAAACAATCAGGTAACAGAGTTAACTGATAAATGAACATATGATAGTGACAAGGGTGGTTGTAGTTGTAAAAATGGTGCCTGCCACAGGTAATATTTATTAACTTTGGGATTGTCTTAAGGTAATAAACAGGGAAGGGGGAGGGGAGAACAAGGGTGTGAGCAGGCAATTCTTTGTGCTGCTGCTAATGAGCCAAAGCAAAGACAAGTTTGTGTTTAAGAAACAATCACAATTGACCAAGGACTGCTCTGAAACTGTAAGTCATTTCTTAACCATTTCTCAGGTGGAAAAACAGGATAACCTTGTATCAGTAGGCTACTGTGGTCTCAGTTTAAATTAACAAACACACAGTATTGATCAGTTATGGGTACTATTTGCTAATAGAACGGAATAAGAGAGAAAGTGGAAGATGAGTTTGTGTGTTTGGGGGGGGGGGCTGCTTACAAGCCAAAGCAGAGTGCTCTCCAGGGGAAAATGAATATTGGCTCAAACAGGTAGACACATACTCAAAGTTAACTTTAGCTGTTTGCAGACAGTTCAGACCTGGACTGCGCTTTTCTTATAAGAATGATAAAGGTGGTACCGCAGTTGAATACTTAAGATTGGTGTTAGGTCTAGAAAAAAAGAGTACAGAGAGGAGTAAGCACTTTGAGATGGTAAAGATATATTAGAAAGATTGCAAAAAACAAACTGAGCAAATAGCTACTGTATATGCAGGAAAATGTCTTGAACCAACTACTAGTATATGCAGATACTGAGCCAATTGGAAAAACATCTGTTAGAAAACCTCAAGACAGTTATGCAGTCACAGATAAAAATATAGCGAGCAGCACTCTGTCGAGGTTGTCTAATATGATTCTATCCACCAGTAACAGCACAATTATATAGAAATAATTAGACACCAGTAAGAGCTGTCTACACACAACACAATTACATGAATAACATTAGTGAACAAGGTGCAGCTATGCAAACAGACCATACTATTATACTAAAAACAACTTGGTGCAGACAAAATGCTAGCATGGCATAGTAACTTCCAATAATAAAGCATAAATCATATTAGATGTCTAACACAATTCAGCATAAATATATACAGTTGTAAAATGTCTAACACAATTCAACATAAATAGGCATTTACAGTTGTAAAACACTTACTGGAGAGACACTGAGCTCTTTCATGGGGCCTGTAGCAGAGTGGATTGTAGTTGTAAAAATGGTGCCTGCCACAGGTAATATTTATTAACTTTTCTGATTGTCTTAAGGTAATAAACAGGGAAGGAGGAGGGGAGAACAAGGGTGTGAGCAGGCAGTTCTTTGTACTGTTGCTAATGAGCCAAAGCAAAGACAAGTTTGTGTTTAAGAAACAATCACAATTGACCAAGGACTGCTCTGAAACTGTAAGTCATTTCTTAACCATTTCTCAGGTGGAAAAACAGGATAACCTTGTATCAGTAGGCTACTGTGGTCTCAGTTTAAATTAACAAACACACAGTATTGATCAGTTATGGATACTATTTGCTAATTGAAGGGAATAAGAGAGAAAGTGGAAGAATATACCACCAGACGCCTTTTTTGTGAGGGGCAACCCCCACCCCTGCACCCCCAAGTAGTTAAATAGACTTAATTGCAGTTGCAGAAATGTGGAGAAAAGAGCTCCTAACACACTGTGTCACTGCTTGCACACAAACACAAGTTTCTAGAGATGGAGGTGGAAAATAACAGTTATGCTGTTCCATAGAAGGATCCAGTGTGAGGTGACCTAGGCAGCTGCCTAGGGCCTGATGCTGGCTGGGTGGCCTCATGAAACATTTAAAAAGAGAGAAAGAAAATAAACTATCCCACCCACACCTCCCAGCCTGAATTACCTGGGTTTACTGTGCTGCTCTGTTTTGACTTGCCAGCTCCTGTCTCTTTCATTGGTTTAAAATGTAAAGCATGAGTCAAAGTGAGATAGAGTGAGAGACTTCCTGGAATGTCCCATTCAAATCAGAGTAACAAAAGCCTATATAGAGCACTCTTTCTTTCTTTCTTTTTTACATTGCTATCACTGCCTTTTTAGTAAATAATGCTGCTGTGTGTTCCCATTGAAAGGAAAGCAGAGCCATTGTTGTCTTTAAGTAATGCTGATTTTTCAATAGGTAGTGCTGCAATCTGTTCTCAATTAAAAGAAAGATGTGGCTGTATTTCTAATACATAATGCTGCTTTTGAGTATTTCTATGCTGCTTTCAAGTCTCTTTGATTTTAATTTCATTGCTGTGGAAGCTAGTCTTTGTTAGAAAACCCGGTACTGATATTGTCCTTACTGTCTTTCCAGTAAGAAATATGTGTGTGTGACTATGTATGTGTGGGCATGTGTGTAGTCCAGACTATGTACATCGGATCTGTGACCACCTAAAAGACATTTGATTACAATTAGTCAATAATGTCAGCTGTTATAGTTTCATTGGTCTTATTAGTCAGAAAATAAAACTTCTTTGATTTTTGCTTTATATCTATGTCCTGTCCTTTTGCTCTCATTTGCTAACCAGGTAAAATAAACCCACATTTAAAAGGCAGTCAAGAAACCTTGTTTGGTTAAATGACTTGCTCGTTGTCACACAATATGCAAACTGAGCTAGAAAGAATCAAACTCTGTACCCTTGACTACAAGAAGTAGCTCATTAACAGCTTGGAGCTTTAATCTTTTGCACTAACTGCCAGACCTTCATTAACTTGTTTATCTGCTAAATCACAGGTGAGTGTGTGTGTGTGTGTGTGTGTGTGTGTGTGTGTGTGTGTGTGTGTGTGTGTGTGTGTGTGTGTGTGTTTTGAAGTTCAGGTTTTTTTGTGGCTGTTGGGGTTTACAGTATGCAGTCAATCAATAATGCCAGTTATTAAAGTTGATCATGCAGCATATGTTGTTCTGTTAAGTATTAGACATGTTAATTCACTTAAGTTAAGATTCTAAGCTGTTACTTAATTACTTCCTGTAGGCAAAAGTACAGCGCTTGAATACATCCTCTGTATTTGCCTACTGTGCAACTTTGAGCAAGTCACTTAGGCTGCTTGGTCACTCCTGAAACAGATGGAGCATGTTGTCCAGTGGGTTTATCTGGTTATCAAATGGATAAATATATTTAAAATGTGCCCCTGTTTGGTCCTTTGTTGTTGTCGTCCCCCCTTCTATTTTTGGCTTTGTCCAGAATTCTTTTTTTTTTTTTTTTTTTTAGACATCTTTATTGAATTATCACTTGTGACATAGGCAAACCTACATTTATGTAAAATTAATCAAAACATATTAACAAGTTCACATTTACAAACATTATAGATCATGTAAATTGTGATGTATCATATAATTTGAGCAAAATCACATAAATTATTCAATCCCTGCCTTCTCTTAAACCTCATTCCTCCTCCAAATCTTTTTCCAGAATTCTTGAGAAAAGTTGAACGTATTTTTGACTGATCCTTGGAAAAAGTATGGTCTCCTGGGATTGCAGTCACTAAGTAGTGAAAGGCTTGTGAGTTTCAGACTTTATCTATCAGAAAATGCTTGCACTAATGCAAATTGTGTTATTCTAGCAACTAAAGTGCAGAAGAGAAGTATTTGCAATCTGTTCCTGCCTTCGGAGGTTTGTTTCTGATTCTTGAGATAAGAAGTTGCTAGGGCAGAGGTGAGTTGCAATGGGTTGCACTGTGTAGTTCTAACACAAACTCTTTTTTATGAATTTATTTATTCACTTGATTTCATACAGATATCTGAAGTGTCCAATTCATGCAACTGGCTGTAATTGATTATTGTCTGCATGTTTATGAATACTTAATAACTGCTTTCCAGAGTAGTCATTGTCTAAAAATAGGAAAGAATTGATTGCAGTATGTTGTTTGGATATGATCCTTGGTTTCCATGTTTTGTTTACTGCTGACAATGTGTTTATTATTTGGCTGTGAATAAACTGGGCATCACAGAATCACTGAGATTAATGTTATTATCTTAGCTATGAATACCTTTTTAATTTAGATTTTTTTTTTTTTTTTTGCAGTTACATTGGTGTGTCAATTGTATTGTGTTGGGCTACAACATTTTGTCTGGTACTTAGGGCAGATGAGTAAGGCGATGAATTGATTCCTATAGTGCAGGGTTTGATTCCATTAGTCTTCATTTGCCTGCTGTGGGACTCTTACTGACACATTTCACCAGACAGTGCCCCAGGGCTGGCCTAAACAAGTGTCACTTTAATCTAGTGGGCTGTCCCAAGTTGTTAGCAAATGTGTTATGCATTCGTCTTTTCAGTTCCTGAACTGTTCACACTGCCACTAGTTGATGCTTCACTAGGTGCTATTTGACTATGAATTCCACGCTAAATCTCTCTTAGTGTAATGAAGTTCTAGTTGTATTTTCAATAAATGTGAGTTTTAAGGGAAGAGAAGTGTATTGTTGCTCAGGTTGTTTTCATTGTGAAAGTGTTGTTTACCAAATGACTATCAGTGTTTTTGCTGTAAAACTTGAAATGTGTTTAAATTAAATTCAAATGTCTGTGATCATTGTAAAAGTAAAGATGAAATAGTATGCATGCTGACAGGTTTATTTTTAATTATTTAACATTTGTCTAACGGGAAAGTTCGTCTTGGAAAGAAGCCAGTTTTCAGCAGGGACCCAGTAAGAAACACTTCAGACGCATGTCTTTGTAACATGGGAGAAAACCAGACCACCCGGAGGAAACCCACACAAATGCAGGGAGAACATGCAGACTCTGCACAGAAGGCACTCCAGCCAAGAATCGAATTGGAGAATCTCTTGCCGTGAGATGACAATGCTACCGCTCCACCACTGTTCAGACAGGTTTGCACAGTGTTTTATTGTAATTAGGGAGAGACAGGCAAGTAATGGGATACTGATATGACTGTAGGGGTTCTGGTCCGTCACCCTGCCTAATTTGCTTATGGCCCAGCTGTCTCTCCACTGCATCATCAGGGTGAATGGGGACGTTTTCAACTCTTTCAGCTGCCTTTGCCAGGCAAATGAAGAGACATTTTCACCTTCTTTTACACCTACTGTGGAATTATTTTCGCCAGGTAAAAAATTTTGTTTTAACTAAAATTTCAAGTAATTATGAACCTTAACACGTAGGCAAAACTAATTCAACCAACCTTATGGTAGGTTGCTTAATACTGATATGCTATGGCTATCCTTAGCGTATGCTTAACATTTTGCAGAAATGTTGCCATTATTATATATTTTATATTTTATGTAATGTGTAATTATAAAATACTAGTCAAAATGTAGGTAATGGGGTAACATACAGGAATTATGTATGAAGATTTAGAATGACAACTGTCAATAAAAATTTGTAATGGCCTCAATACAAGCACTGGATGCACAGACTGTGCCAGCTTCAACAGTCATTTGCAAACAGCTATATTTTGCTTGGATGTATGCAGGTGATTGCATGGTCTGTGGCCTTTATTTATTTATGTAATTTATTTATTTATTTATCAATTTTTATTTATTTATTTGTTTGTTTGTTTATCTTTTTTTAGGTCAATGTCCCTTTTAGTAGTAGATTGCAAATAACAGAAACAAGGGTAACCTGATTTCAAACAGCAAGTCAGATAGTGGTAGAGACAGGTTCCTTTTTTCAGGGCATTGTAAATGGCTTTTGGATGACATCATGCTTCCCAGCCCACAGAGGAAGACAATGGTGAGGAAGACAATAGTTGAGTGAGTCTGTGACTGGCTGCTTGGCTACAGTGACAGTTATGGTGGGCCACTTCAGAGAGATTGCAAGTTCCAGAAGGGGAAGAAATACTTGTGTGCATGCACCTGAAAAGCTATGTGTAGTAATTTGCCTTCTTAGTCCCAGTGGTTGCAGTAATGTATAAGGTAACTCTTATTGATTCTGTAAAATTCTAGAGAAAGGCCTCAAGGATCACATGAGGTCTGATACACACATCCAATGGAGTGTGACTGGTACAAACTAGGGATGTCACTTTTCTCCACAGCAAAATCTGGACTGAAGTTTGGCAGCTTAGTGCAGAGGGCTAAATCTCTGACTTGTTAATGAGGTGTTTCCTGTTGTAAGGATATAGTGTTTGAATCTTTTCAGCTTCATTTGCCTACTGTGTGACCTTGAGCAAGTCACTTAACCAGGCAGTGCTCTGGAGGAATTTGGGATAGGCTGTTCATGATTGCATGCCTAGTAAGTAGTTATGGACCTATGAGCCACATGAATTGCACCACCCATGGTCCTGCCTTTCTCCGCCCACTTCATCCACTTACTTGCCTATTTTTTTTACATAAATTGGTATAACAGTAAAATGTGGAATGCCTTGCCCTTCTTTTTTCCCCTGCCTTTTTTAAAGTATGTCTTCCTCCTGACTTCATTGCATTAGCGATGCTTTTCAGTAAAAGAAGTTAGTCCAAGGTCACATTTTTACAAACTCTGGCATTCTGTTTGTGCTGCTAAACAGAATAGCAGTTTGTACAGTGCTTTTCAGACTACTGGACAATCATTCTGATTTCTGGATAGTCCTGAAAAATACCAGATAGGTGTCAGTTCTAGCGCAAACAGCTTTTCTGACCTAATCCTGGGTGGTAAATTATTTTCAAACTTTTATATAAGTCATTAACTGTCATACAGAAACATCACATTCAAACAGTATACTGATAAGTGTACTCAGTAGCAGAGCACCTTGGTCCAAAAGTTGATGGCCGCTTTTGTTAAGTCATCAGAACAGAAGCCATATGCTGAGGACACTTATGTCACAAGAAGTACTGAGCTGTCAAGTAATCACTGTTTGGTGTTAAATTGGGTTACTTGCCTAAGGTGATTTCTTCGAGCTCCGTGAAGCCACAACATGTAGAAAGGGTGTACTTGCAATACTTAACTGATGCATTTGCACAGGAAGATTTCAGCTCCCACCTTCACAAGACCATCTTCCATATACCTGGAGCATTTGAAAATGTGAAGCCTGAATTGCTCATGTTCAAAACTTCAGTAACTGATGTGGTGGCAACCACAGATTGCCTAAAGTGGTCACTGCTTGTCATGATATTAGCTTTAAATTATGTCAGTGGGCCTCTGAGGTGAAACAAGCTCTTTTGTTACAGAAGGAAGTGCAGGAGGTACAGGTTACAATATTATGCATCCTGCCTTGCTGTCCCCCCAAAAAGAAGTGCAGTTATACTGTATCAATATTTTATAGGTTCAAAAATGCACCCCTGTGATTAATTAAAATACTGGAGTGTTAATTCTTTGGGTGGGATTGTACCTTCCAGCACTACCTTTCAATTATAGGAGCTTCATGCTTGTGTGATTGCCTGGTATCTTGCTGACGCTGTTCCACATACATGGAACTACCTATCTTGTAAAGTATCTCCTAGAAGATGCTGATATCACTTATACTGTGGTACTAAAGGTGTAACCTCTGAGACTTGGGTCCAAGCTGCCACAATGACACTTACTGACAGGCCAGAAATGCTACTGAGACCTTCAGTCTTCCATAAATCTTACTGTTCTTGTGCTCATGGGGACACTGGTATCAAGGGTACAAAGGTCAGTGTCCAATCACTGACATATGGGATATCCTACCAGGGGTAGTGGTACATCTGACCAGTGTCCAGAAGCCTGTGAGTTGTCCTGTCACACTGTACGCCAAATGTCTGACCATATTTGTCAGCATGGAAGGAGATGATCAACAGACCACTCTGCTTTGCTAGTGATGGTCTGCACGTCTCCCCTCTAGACTTTTGAATATTAACCAGAACACTGTCTTCCCCCATAGTGCCTTTTTAGGCAGTGCCAAACTGAAAGTACTTCCGACATAGCAAATCAAAACCAAGAAAATCTAAAGGTATTACTACTAAATGCTAATAGCCTAAACAAAAAAACTCCACTCCCTGGAAGCTCTGTTTACCCTAGAGAATGCTGATGTCTGTGCGGTCTCTGGGACATGGTTTAAAGCAGCTGAGAGCACACCAACAGTGCAAGGTTATAATGCCTTTCACAGATTTAGACCAGCTACTTCACAGGCAGGGACTAAAGGTGGAGGTGTCTCTATTAACATCAAAAATAAATACAGTTCAAGGCTGGTCAAACAGGACAATGCACTTCAGCTGCTCCATGTTCAAATCACCATAGGTAAAATCCAATACCACTTCCTTGCTAGCTATACGTTCCCCTCTATGACCCAAGAAATCCATACCATGTATTTAAACTTATTAGAAACACTAACCATCCAACCCAATACCATATTCATGGGTGACTTTAATTACCCCACTATTAAATGGGAATCCTATACAACATAAAACGTACATGCACAGAGATTCCTGGATTTTGTAAACACAAACTCCCTGGACCAGATAGCCAATACACCAACCAGGGGTGCAACCATACTGGATCTGGTCCTCACTGATATGGGAGAGTGCTGCACACCCCCCTACTGTAATGCCTTCTCTGGTAAGGCAAACCACAAAATGGTCTCCTTTGAAGTAAAAATAAATCCTGGACCCCCAGCTCAACTGGGAATATTTAGGAACTATTCGAAGGCTAACCTCCTGCTATTAAGTGAAAACCTGGCAACATTTCAAACCCCTATAAACCATGAGAACACTTCTGCCTATGCAGAACTGTTCACACTAACCCTGTACGAGCATGTCAGTAGCTACATAGAGGCAGCTGTACCCACCAGGAAGAAGTACAGAACTAACTTAACAAACAAGCCACCCTGGTGGAATCACAGAATCAACAAACGCAAAAAGTAACAAACAAGCAAAAACAAAAACCAGAAGACAAAATTACCCTGTACTTGTGAACGCCAAGGGAATTCTTGTATAGTCCACACTTGTAAATTCTCCACACTCAAATGGCTGCTCTAGACAAAATCGAGGATAAAATCGGTTATGTTAGATGCTAAATAAATGTCCACAAAGAGGTCCTATGCGACAAAATATCCATATGAATCAAGTAGTAAAGAAGATTTCTCCAAAAGCTTTATTGAACCAATACTGTGAAGCGCTTTTCGTCCCACTAATAGTGGGACTTCTTCAGACAAACAGATTCTGACAAAAAACAAGGTTTAAATACTGATTTTGGTGCCAAAAAGGTGCAGTTTTTAGGTTACAGTTCTGTGCTTCAATTAATTAAAAGTATAGTGTTCTAACAACTAGTGAGATAAGTCTATGAATGAATTTGAAACAAAATCAACAAAACTTCAGAACCATTAAAAAGATTAAAAGCATCACTAAGATGTCATTATTACAGTATCTAAATATATACTAAATATAAAACAAATATAAAAATATATAAAGTATATATGGTAATACAAATCACATCTATATATTACTACATGTTTCAGACTAAGAAATGAGCAGTAAAAAACAAAAACCAGTATGTACAAAAGTTACTCAACTTGAGCACTGAATACATATATAAATAAATCACATCAAAGAATTGAGTGGTTACAAAAATGAAAGAACGTTGTTGTGGGAAATTGCTATTCAAAGATGGTACAAAGTCACATTAGAACTACAATAGTCTGATCAGAATCCCACCTGAAACACATACCTAACTACAAAATCTAACAAAGGCCATAAATATATGTTCAGGATATACAGTGACACCTGAACAAAGAACTATTAAATAGTGCAATTAATGTAGTCAGGTCATGTAAAAAGCATGTGTATTGTAATTGTAAAAGAAGTAAAGTAAAAATATATATGCTAACATGTAAACAATAGATTTAAAATCAAACAGCAACTAGTGAACCTATATAAAGGTAAAATGCAAGGTTACTAAGGACAAATTACTCCATAAATGCGTGGTAATGTACAGAAATTCACTCCGAAAACAAAGCAAGCAAACCCCCCCCCCACAAGAGTATATAACATAACAGTGGTATGTATCAACGTCATAGGCTTCTCAATTTCAGTAACGGATATAATGTGATAGTCTCATTAAGGCCTGGGGGGGCATTGGCATGGCACCTAATCTGCCAAAAAAGTTCTAGTACTTCCAACAGGACTTCAAAGGGTCCTACGCGGCTGTCAGGTGATATGGTATCAATTGCTTTAAAATTGAAATTATGGCTAGGGTTGTCAACAATATGTTTGGCAAGTGCATTCTCTGTTTTCTTTTTCTTGATTGCGTATAGGTGTTCGTAGACCCGTTCTCGTAGTTTCCTATCAGTTTTTCCTAAATAAAATGAAGGACAAGCCTGGCACTGTGCTAAGTAAATTACTTTTGTTGACAAGCAGTTGAATTTATATTTGAGGTCATATGTAATATTCCTTACTGTGAATGTCTGCCCTGTAATCATATGTGCACAATAATTACACATATTGCACTGATACATACCCACTCTTTGTGTTCCTAGTGACACATTGTTTTGTAATATCTGTTTCAAATTTCTCCCTTTTTTCCAGACAATCTTTGGCTTAGGTGGTAATTTTTTACTCAGAACGCCATCGTTAGATATGATGTTCCAATTTTTATTAATGATGAGAGAAATAAAGTTACTCTCTAAGCTATAGGGAGTAATAAAAGAAACATTAATATACATGGGTTCACTAGTACTTACAGGAACGGGTACTTGATTCAAGGCATTAAGAATCGGCATATAAGTACCTGCTTCTCATTTTGATCCAACCTCAGACATAACTTCATCAATAAGGTGTTTAGGATAACCTCTCATGGTAAACATAGAACACAAAAGTCTACATTCATCATGAAAGTCATCGTTCCTTGATACCATTCGGGCCGCCTGTACAAATTGACCTTTTACAACAGACTTTTTTCTGATAAAGGGGATGGCAGCTTGAATAGTGTAATAAAGTATTAGAATAGGTATCTTTCCTGTATATATTAGCATAGTAAACTTTGTTTTTAAAGTCCTTCCTTAAGTCTACATCTAAATAACTAATCCTGTGTCTATTAAAGTTGGATGTAAAAGTTAGAAAGTTAGAACTAGAATTAAAAAATGATACTAATTCATGTGCTGTATCTTCATTCCCTTCGATTAGAATAAAAATATCATCTAAAAAGTGTGTATAGTACCTGATCTTATTCATAAGGTCATGATTTCTACTTGTTATATCCTGTTCCCAATAGGCCATAACTAGATTGGCGAAACTAGCGGCGCAAGGTGAACCCATGGCCACCCCTATTTTTTGTAAATAAATATTATTATTGAAGGTAAAAAAATTGTAGGACAACACTAAATCAAGCATTTGTTCAACTAATTTTACCTCAAGTGTAGGTGCTTTCTCAACATATAGCTAACATATTCAATACCTTCTATGTGTGGTATACATGTATATAAATCTTTAACGTCGACTGTTAAGAAATTAAATGAATCATTATACTCGACGTTGTTGATATTATACAAAAAAGACCACGAATCCTTGCATATGTTTTTTTCTTTCAGTACATATTTTTTCAAAATTGAATCAATAATTTTGGCACATGGATACGTCATACTATTACATCCATCTACTAGTGGTCGCATGGGGGGGGGGGGTTAATTAGGGACTTATGAATCTTGGGGATGCCGAAAAGAATAGGAATCTTGGGTGCAAGCATGTTCAAATAATTAAATGTAGTCAAGTCAATCCTTCCCTCTATAAAGAAGTCGTTAAATGTAGATTTTATGATTTTATACGCTTGATACATTTCGTTCTTGGAAGATAATTGATAAGCAGTATTGTCGAGGAGAGATTCCATTTTCTCAATATATTGTGATTGTGTCATTATAACCAAACTGCCACCCTTGTCAGGTTGAATGAACCGAATAGCAGTATTTTTTAATAATGTAAGGGACAATCTGTCCTCTTTAGAAATATTAGGTCGTACATTAAACTGTTTATTTAAGTAAATCATATTCCTAAAGTCGTTTTCGCACATTAATTCAAAAGCTGCCAAAACTGGATGTGTCGGTGGAATAAATGTATTTGCTATATGAAATTTGTTGTCAACTGGATTTGTATTACTGAAATACATGCACAAATTTAATTTCCTCAAAAACAACTTAAAATCAACAATAGTTGTGACTAAATTAGCCTGACTAGTAGGAACAAATGAATGACCTCGGGCTAATAATTCAATAATATTTGGTGTAACATAAACTGAAGAAAAATTTAAAATTTTAAAGTCTTTAGATGAATTGTATAAAATAGTCAAATGATTTGAAGTATTCAGGCTTACCTCCCCCTCCTCCCTCGGTTGTTGGTGTTGTTCCTGTTCCGATAGTTGGGGCTGTAATAAGTGGTTTTCCATAAATTGTAGTGAGAGGCTCCTGTCTGAAAATTTGAGGAGCGCTGTGGGGTCCCAACATGGGATACCTGTTCGGCACTGTTGTTATCATTCTCTTGGTAAAAAGATCGGTTGTTATTGTTACTGAATCCATTTTCTTCATTAATATTATTTCTTTCTTCATTTTGGCCTATGATGTTACTTTGAAGGGTAGCCATAGAAGTAAAATTAGCGTTATTCTGGGAGGGGGGAGGTTTAGGGTATGCTAACCCGTTACTGTACGCTATTCTGTCCCTTTTCAGTTTCTTGCATTTTCCTTCCTTAATTTTATCAATATATTGGTCTATGCTAAAGAAAATCCTGTCATAATCATATTGGTAACGAATACAATTTGAATGCTGTTGAATTGTCTCATTTAAGCTGGTAGCAATCTGCATAATTTCTGTGGCTTGCAGTTCATAATGTTTGCATATTATTTCTAAAAGCTCGCAGCCATGTCTGTTAAAAAGTTGAACTAAGTCTTTGTGGAATGGTGAACCATCCACTAGGCCAGTAGGGTATTGCCAAGAACGCAACCCTTTTGGCACTATGCCTTCACTTAGGCACTCACGAAAATAGGCAATCTCAATTTTCAACTTTTTGTATTTTATCAAATGGTGGTCAAGTTGCTTTAATAGAGTAGAAATGTCTGTTGGATCCTCGGCCGGTTGCTCCCTGGTTACACTTGTAGTTTTTCAGAATCACAGAATCAGACTGATGTATAACAGGAGGAAGAAAATCATGGCAAAAATTAGGAGGTGCAGCACCCAGAAGGATAAAGGCACTCTCATCAAACTAAACAAACAACTAAGAGGACAAATACAGTCTACCAAAGCCAAATTTGAGGTAAGTTTGGCCTCCTAGGCCAAGGACAACCACAAAGCATTCTTTAGCTATGTCCACAACCTCAAAGGCAATACACAGTTATGTGCAGAGTCCATTGTAAATGGAGCCACCTATATTGAGCCAGAAGATATAGCATACCGACTGATTAATAAATTCAGCTCCAACTTTACTCCCCCCCCCCCCACCTCCCTCAGGAAATATCAGATATAACTACCCCTATTATCACTAAGGAACAGGTCCTTAATGCTCTCTCTAAGACCAAGAACACTGCATCAATGGGCTCAGACAGTATCCCAGGATGCCTTCTAAATAGCATGAAACATGACCTATCAGGGCCTCTGGAATTACTATTTAACTGTAGCCTGCAAACAGGCTTTGTGCCTCATGAATGGAGAAAGGCAACAGTCATCCCTCTGCACAAAGGTGGGCCATATACAGACCCTGGGAACTATAGACCCATAGGTCTCACTGGTCTTATATGTAAAGCCATGGAAAGAATTATCATGGAGATGGTCAATAGAGATATAGCAAACCTCCAGACACTGGACCCATCCCAGTTTGGTTTCATCAAGGGCAGATCATGCCTACTCAACCTGGTGGACTTCTTTGAGAAGGTCACCAAAGCAATGGATGAGGGAAAAATTGTTCACACTGCCTACCTTGACCTGGCCAAGACATTTGACACAATACCCCACTCGGGCATTGTTGACAAACTCAGGAGGTTAGGTACAAACTCATATGTCACCCGGTGGGTAGCCAACTGGCTCACAGACAGGACCCAGGAAGTTAGAATTGGGGAGTCCACCTCTATAAAGAGGCCAGTCACAAGTGGAGTCCCTCAGAGATCAGTCCTTGGGCTGCTCCTTTTTGGAATTTACTTCTCAGAAGTCAAGGCCAATGTCACTGGTCTCTGGCTGACTAAATTTGCAGATGATTGCAAATTAGGAGCTGTCATTGAATCTCACACTTACACAAATGTTCTCCAGGTGGGGCTGACACAGATAAATAACTGGTGTCAGAGCCATGGACTAAAACTAAATGCCAAGAAATGCATAATAGTATCCTTTGGGAAGTTATCCATCCCCGGTAACTGTCATATTGACAGCACACCCCTTAGAGTTGACCCAGAAATCAGGGACTTAGGGACACAGATAGATAGTAATCTAGCCTTTGATCATCACGTGTCTACAGTGGTGAGGAAATCATTCTATGTTGTGCAACTTATAAACAGAGGTATGGCATCTAAGTCCAAGGAAGTCATTGTTCCACTGTATTCGGCATTCATTAGACCTAACATTGAGTACAATGCACCCTTTGGTATGTACCTAACCAGTCATATCCAACAACTGGAACGTCCACAGAGGTTCCTCACTAAAAGAATACAGGGTGTAAGTAATATGTCCTATGCAGACAACCTCAAGGCCCTATCCCTGTATTCTGTCTCCTACAGGCTTTTGAGGAGAGATCTATGCCTGGCATACAGGGCATTATCAGACCCCACTCTGATGGACCTCCTGCATATCCACAAAACAAACAGTACCAGAATTACCCGAGCTAAAGATGTAGACCTTGTCTGTGATATAAATAGGACCTGCTAAAGAGATAGGTATGTATCCCAGAGACTACCCAGTGTATGGAACAGGCTCCCCACCCATGTGAAGCAGAGTTCCTCCGTAACCCAATTCAAGTGCAACTTGGACAATTGGATGGGAAACCGGAAATTCATCCCTGGTTTGGCACCTATGTCTCTAATGCAAACAGGTAACCTGTAATTGGTTCATCTCCCAGGCCCATGCTTACACTTATCAAGGGTATCAGAACTGGTCAGAGATTTGGGATGCATGGCTAGGCTTAAACAGGCCATTGTGGTCATTAGCCTAGTAAACACCTCTGAACCTATAAAACTCAAGAGCTAGGTAGTTTGTAAGGACGTATGGGTGTAGATTACCTCAGAACTTTCTTGCCACCAGCTCATACACTGAACCTCCACTTCATCTTCTGTCAGCCATGTGGTCTGTACCAGTTTAGTTGCCTTGGGCAGATAAGTATCATCATTGGAGCGTCTTCCTTATTCCTTCCTTTTTGTCACTAAAAGAATGTATTCCATGTCAACTAAGAGTGGAAAATGTGATTGTGGGAGGCAAGTTTTTTATTTGGAATACCACTGTAAATTTTATTTTGTCTAGGAGCCAGTCATAATTATGAAGCATGTTGTGTTTGTTGATCTCTCATCCCTAAGATCATCAGCACCCAGTTGTCTTCTCTAAAAATATGTCTGGAGAACTAAAGGTTAAAGGTGCTTTTACAAGGGAAAATGGCTTCTGAATCTTCCCAGTCAGATGTCCTATCTCTATCCAAAAAAGAAGCTAAAGAAGTCTAAGTCTGAGGCTTCTGTTGCCTGTGTAGACCCCAATGTCCCTACTGTGCTTCTTGATAAATCCTTGGACTTTGGGGTATATCTGCTGCTTCATCTCTCACAGCCCCATAATTGGCTGATAAAGAGCAGCTTTCTCATGAGTCCAGCCAGACCAACCAGTGGTCCACCTTAGAAGGGAAGGGGGACCAACAGCTTATTATTTCAGAGGGACCTGAGGGTTTTCCTCAAATTTGTGTAAGGGAAGAAGTCCCAGGCTCTTCTCATGATCGATAATTATATATTACCCCTAATGAGAATAACTGGTATTATACCATAGATAATTTGAGAGGACCCATGCATGGGAAAAAACATTTAGGAGCTACCTTTGTCCATTAGTAGTGAAGGGGGGTTGTCCTGGAAGTAATTTGCTGTTTCCCATCCATAGATCCAAGTTGCACTTGAACATGATGAACAAGGGCAAACTTTGTTTTATGTGGATGGGGAGTTTGTTCCACAGCAGCAGTATCATCTACAAGATATACCTTTGCCTCCAAACCATTCTATTGATGTTGCAGAAGAGGTTTAGATCCCTAGACCAAGTATTTCTGATGATGTTTGACTTGCTAATGTGCAGTAAATCCATCAGTAATAGGTCAGAGGATGCCTTGTATACCAGACAAAGGTCATCTGTTAGTCTGTAGGATACAGAGTATAGTGACAGGGCTTTGAGGCGGTTCATGGAGAATATGTTGTTTAGGCCTTGTATCCTTTTAATAAGGTATCTGTGTGGATGTTCTAGTTTTTGCATGTTTGCCAATGGGGGCATTATATTCAGTGATTGGCCTAATGAGGGCAGAGTCAAGGAGAACAATGAAATCCCTAGATCTAGACACAATACCTCTCTTTTGGTAAGCAGTGCAATGTAGAAGGACTTTCTTACAATAGACACATGTTGGTCAAATGTTAGGTCACTGTCTACACAAGTTCCCGAATTTTGAACATTTGGATCAACAAATAGGGGTGTATTGTTCATGTGGTAGTTCCCTGGGGTAGATTACTTCCCAAAGGATACAGTGATGCATTTCTTGGCATTTAGTTTCAGTCCATGATTTTGGCGCCAGTTGTTTGAGACAAACCTTCCTGCAGGATGGCTAAGCCATGTGGGGATTCAGTGACTGTTTCTAGCTTGCAGTCATCTGCAAACTTAACCAGAGCCCTTTGGTATTGGCTTTTAATTTAGAAAAGTAGATGCCAAACAGGAGAGGTCCCAGCACAGAACCGTGGGGAACTTCACTGGTGATTGGTCTCTTTGTGGAGGTAACGTCTCCTATTTTGATTATCTATGAGCCAGTTGGCAATCCACCAGGTAACATAGGGATTTATTTACAGTTTATGTAGGTTTTCTAATATGCATGAGTGGGGACTTGTGTCAAAAGATTTTACCAGTTTAAGGTATGCAGTGTGTACCATTTTGCCTTCATCCATTGCTTTGGTGACCTTTTCAAAAAATTCCACCAGGTTGAATGAGCACAACCTGCCCTTGACAGATCTGTCCTGACGCAGGTCCATTGGAGGTTCCCTATGCCTTGATTAATTCCATGATAAGTCTTTCCGTGGCTTTGCATATGAGGCTAGTCAGACTTATGAGTCTGTAATTGTCTGGGTCTGTGAAAGGTCCTCGCTTATGCAGGGCAATGTTGTTTTCCATTCACTTGGTACAAAAGCTATATGGAGGCTAAGATTGAACAGTGTTGTTAGGGGTGTGTCTAAATCTCGCTTCATGCTGTTTAAGTTGTATCCAAAGATATTGACAGGATTCATCAATGCAGTATTTGTAGCTTTTGATAGCAGTTTTAAGACCTGGTCTTGTGTGATAGCTGGAAGCAAGCCAGTTTTGGGTATATCTTTAGAGACAGACTGAAAGGAGATAGGGGTAAAGCTAGACCTAAATTTATCAGTCAGTAGGTTTACTACATTTCAGTCTCAATGTTTGTAACATCATATCATGATTTATTACAAGTGGAATGTTCTCATCCTACTTCTGTTCTTACAGATTTGAAGGATGTTTTTATTATACCCAGCATTCAGCACCTAAGAAGGCAAATAGATTATATAGAGTTCCTTAGGCTTACAAATTTTCATTTTCTAATCCCAGATCTGACGTTGCATTGATTTTACTGGCAAAACCGTCTGCAGCTAAACATTTTTTTTTTTTGCAGCTAAGCATTTAGTACATACTAATTCCTCCCTGTTTGATAAAGGATGATAGATTTAGGAAAAATATATTTCTCTGTAACCCTTATTTTGTAGGATTCTTTATTGTCAGGCTCATGTGTTAAAAGTTTTTGCTTGCTTC
Source organism: Protopterus annectens (assembly GCF_019279795.1). Lineage (NCBI taxonomy): Eukaryota > Metazoa > Chordata > Ceratodontiformes > Protopteridae > Protopterus > Protopterus annectens. The sequence goes on along the minus strand of NC_056736.1, from coordinate 629,847,948 downwards.
ATTTGAGACTATGAGGAATATTATTGACGCATTTCCTTCTTCTGAGGGAATATCTTCTCTGAGTATACGTATTGTTTCTGTGTCTCAAACAACCCAACATTCATTTAAATGTGCATATGACTCAGCTTATGCCTCTTCCAGAGTAGCAGCTACTGGATACGTGATGAAAAGGATTACACTGTTATGTTTTTTTTTAAACACCCTTATTGAATTATCACTTGTGAAATAGGCACATTTACATTTATATAAAAGTAATCAAACTGTATTAACAAGTTAAAATTAACAAACATTATGCTTCACATATATTGCCATATATCATATAATCTAAGCAACATTACATAAATTATTCAGTTCCTGCCTCCCTTTTTTTAAACAAGAAACATCTTTATTAAACCATCACTTACTTCAAAAGCAAGCATACATTTATAGAAATGAAAACAAACTACACTGACACAATCTTAGTTGCAAGCATTTTACATCACTAATAATCTACCCAGTTGTTTTCAGTCAAATATTACATAGCTCATTTAAGTCCTGCCTTCTTTTAAACCTCATTGCTCCGCTGTATGCATTGTTCCCACAATTCCCATTTTTCCTATGTAGTTTGCTCCTACCTTTTTCTAAAGATCTCAATTCCACTTGTTTTATCTCTGTTACTATAGTCACTACTTCTAATATAGTTGGTTTAGATTCTGATTTCCATTTTCTACTAAATGCTTTTTTGGCAGTCACCATAATTAGAGACAGCAAGGCCTTACTATGTCTAGGCAGTTCTGATTCTGTATCATAGCTCAGAAAAATAATCTCCCTCATCACACCAGTCTGCCTACCCAGCATTTGTGACAGTCCATCCAGCAGGGAATCCTTAAAGTCTGCCAACTCACTGCACTTCCAGAAAATATGTTCCCAATTATCTCTTTCTTCCCCTTCACACCTCCAACATTTGCTGTCTGCCCGAGGAAAAATTCTCTGGAGTCTACTTGGGGTATAAAAATGTCTATGTAAACAATTCCAGGCAAAAATCCTAAATCTTCTAGATTTTGTTGCATATTTGGGAGACTTACGTATATCCTCCCATTGTTTCTTTGTGAATTGCTTATCCAATCTCTCTTCCCAATCCTTTCTAACGTCCTTTTATTGATTCTTATAGTTATCATGCAATATTTTATATGCTGTACTAATTATTCCTCTTTTAATGGCACCTTCTGTTCTAGATTCTACTAAAAACTCTACCAGTGTTGGTCTTTCGTTTAGGACCCCCTATTTCTTTCTCTTTGCCTATACTCTGATATCAATCTTTGATAGGGAAGGCAATCTCTAACCTGCAGTCCAAATAAGTTATTGGCCTCATCCCACTCTATTTCCTTTCCCTCTCTAGTTATTTGCTCCCAGTACCGTGGTTCCTTTGCCAGTTTTCTCCAATAAATTCCAGCCCCCTCTTACCTATTGTCTGTACCCCTAATTGCAGTCATCCCTATCAGCAGAATCGCCTTTCTTTATTTCTGGATTGCATGGTTATGTTTTCAGAATTTACCTGAGGATTTTATAGCTGGTAATTTGAATTCTCCCCTTGACAGGGAGGTTGTTTTTTGACTATCTGATGCTGAGGTCCTCTGATGAGAGAGGGGAAACTGATTCAAATGTGACTCATATTTTTCAGTCATCCTTCTCCAGATTTGTTAAAGGTTTCTATAAAAAGCAAAATAAGCAGACATTCAAAACACAATGGCAAGGAGGCTTCAAAAAGAATAGGGAACCTTCAAGAAACCAGGACAGTCCAATAAGTATGAATGACTCTGTTAAAATGTTATCCCCCTTCCCATCCTAACAATCCTTTATCTCTCCCACAAAAATCTGGCTTTCCTTTTCTCTCTGTGGCAATAGATAATCTCAGAAAAATGGGTTCTGAGAGTAATTCATTTGGGGTGTCAAATGTCAGTGTGAGTCCCTCCCTACATTTCAGGAAGTTCCTCCTTATCCACCAGATCAAACTATATTTCCCCCCTCCTGTTATTCAGCATTTGCTGAATCGGGGGGGGGGGTCATAAAACATTATCTACTTTCTCTGAGAGAGAACGTTTTTTGAGAATGTTTCTGGTACCAAAGAAAGAAGTCTAATGGAGACCAGTCCTACAGCTTTCCTTTCTCAATCAGTTTATTAAAATCCCAAAGATCAACATGCTATTCTTTCGTAGCCTGTTACCACTTATTCCCCTTTCATTTTTTGGTATTTCTGTATTTAAAGGATGCTTATCATAATCCTTAGCTACAAATTTCAACTTTTGTTTAATGTTTTCTGTATCTAGATTACAATATCAATTTTCTGCATTACCCAGTGGGTTGTCCATTGCTGTATGCTTATTGTAGACTGCAAAATATTCATATTTTCCTTATTCAGATGACTTGCTTATCTTTGCAGTGTCCGTTTCAAAGTGTCTGAAATCTCTCAGTTGGGTAGAAGATTTATCTTGCAGTTTGGGTTTTCAGGAGAACATTCAAAAGATTATATTCCTAGGGTGTCTTCTAGATGCTTCAGTTCCAAGAACCTTACTAGCACAAGAAGAAAAAAGTAGATCTATATACAGATCTATTCATGAGTTTTTCCACTCAATGCAAGACTTCAGCAAAGGAATCTCTCTGGATACTAAGATTCATGGCATCTATGATAATCATGATTCCTCATGCCAAACTTCACATGGGAAAGATTCAGTAGTACTTAAAAATTCTATGGTTTCATTATCAACATCTCTTTGACATTTCAGACTCCAGTTTTGGAATTTGGTAAAAGGCAACTGTTTTGGTGGAGAGACCAATTTTATTTGAATCCATGTATCCCATTCTTCCTTACAACTCCAGCACAAGTCTATAAGAACAGTTACCTCTGAATTTTTGGGGAGCTGTGTCTGTGGGGAAAAAAGTGCAGGGTCTTTGGGAAAAAAAGACTGACCAAAACAAATAAACATAAAGAATATGTTGGCAGTCTTAAATGTATTGAACTCTCTCAATCATCTGTGGTCTGTGAGCCTCTACAGGCACCACAATAATGTGGTACATAACAAATGGGGTAGATCTTACCCTCTGTGCAAATTAGCCATGGTAGCCTAGGCTACAACAATTCAGCACAATCTCACTTGACAGGCATCTTACTCTCCATCGCAACAAAACATTGTGGCAGTCAAACTGAATCAGACCCTTATGAATGGATATCGAATCAGGGGGTCTTTGGGGTTTTGATCTAGCTGTGGAGAACTCCTCAGGTAGATCTTTTTCTTTTCACCTCCATTCAGAAAAAAACAGTTAGCAAATAGTCTGTTCCATGACAAGCAGGCCTGGAAAACAGATGCAGTCTCATTCCTTTGGACTAGAATGTTCCTGTACGCCTTTCTACTGATATCCAGGGTCATTCTGAAGATTCAGAAGGACTTTTCATATATCATTGTGATGACTCCCTTCTAGTACAGGCAAAATTGATTCTCCTTTCTTTTGGAAATGACCAAGGACAATTACCATAACTGTCCTCAAAGACTGGACCTACTCCTAAAAGACAGGGGTTGTTTGATACATCTCACTATGAAACAGCTTCAACTTAACTGGAGGATATTTTCAATATCTTTTAGGCACCTATTTTCTGAAGACATGCAGCAGGTATTAAAGGAGGCAAAGACAATTGTTACTAGGAAATCATATATTAGTATATGAAAAAGGTTTTCTAGTTTATGTCAAAATAAGAACCAGGATCATTTTAATGCTATTATTTTTCTGGTTCTACAATATTTGTGTGCTCCACTGTTAAGATTCATTTATCAGCCATTTCAGCATGACTCCTCATGGATCTCTCTCTTTTAATGCATTCCTGTTTCAAAATGTTTTTGGAAGGGGTTCTGCATACCGTCCACCTAGAAAACAGGTGGCTCCTCCTTTGGAATCTTAATTTTGTTTTGGAAGAAAAAACTCTTACACCATTTCAACCAGCTCATCAGGCTGATTTGAAGTTCTTAAAATGGAAAACAGTTTTGCTGATTGCTTTGACTTTCGTAGTTAAGTGTCTTGTCTCCATGTCTCATTCTTCACAAAGATAGACTTTCACTGAGAACTAATCTTTCATTTATTTCTAAAGTGGTACCTAAGTTTACATTAAGTCAGTATATCCGTCTTTCTGTCTTCTTTCCAGAACATAAAAACAAGGAGAGAATGGATTTTTCATACTCTGATTGTCTATAGACAACTCAGATAATATCTTGACAGGACTAAAACTTTAAGAAATTCTGATTATTCATTTTTTGGAAGGTAAGAAAAAGGGACAGCCTGTGTCAGAGCATATTATTTCCAAATTGTTACCTCATCCTATGTCCTTTTATTATTCCCACTGAGATAAATCAATTCCAGGTAGGGTCAAGGCACATTCATTGGTGCCTTGGCTTCATCAGTGGCTTTTTGGAAAGGAGTGAGCTCTAAAATTATTCTAGGGGTAGCAACCTAGTCCTCTGTACATAGTTTTACAAATCACTTTAAAATAGATTCCTTTTATAGATCTATAACATTTTTTGCTAGGACCATTCTCCAGAGGCTCCTGGACCCTAATATTTCCTCCTCCCAAACCTTATAAGCTGATGTGTTCTACCCATGTAGCTAAGGCTACTGAGCAGTGATCAAATGATGGACACAGTTCAGTAGTGTAAGTAAACTTACTATAACAGTAGATGCTCAAGTGGTTATTGCTGCAAGTAGCTGCTCCCTTCCTCTCTCTGTCCCCCGTATTATCAGTACATGCCATATTTTTGTTTAAAAAATGAAAATGCTGGATAAAGCACCTCAAACACCAAGAAATCTTCAGCTGTTCAGCTCTTTAATAAGATTGATGATGAAAGATGAACAAACCACAGTACCACACTGTAAAGTTAAGCGCTTTTCGTCTGATTCTATGACCAGACTTCTTCAGACAAAAAACAGCAGGTACAAAACAGCTTCTATACTAAATTACACTTCCCTCCACCCCCTAATTAATCAATTAGTCAAACAAATACAGTCCCTAGCTTGTAAACTTCATTCATTTAAATCAACTATTACATCATTATTAAGTAACTGCATCAACTAAAAATAGGATAATAAACAGTTCGTATACCAAAATTTTAAAGCATAAAATATGTATATGTATATATATATATATATATATATATATATATATATATATATGTATGTATATTACACATAATTTCAATGATTTAAATACTTCAAAATACATAAATTTCATAATAAATTTTTCAAATCAACCAACAACAAATCCTACATTTACTCTGTGAAATTGTAAATATACATCTGTTACATCAACCCCCATTGTCAGACTAAAAATAATAATAAGATAGCTACTACCATAAAGTATACCACAAAAAAACACAGTCCCTTAACAGTACAAAAGTTGCCTATACCAATTAATTATCTGTTTAGGCTTTTGATACCAGGGAAATGGCAAGCATCTAAACAAATCTGCCACATCAATTCTCTTTTTTCTAATAATAAAGATCTTGGACCACCCCTTACCTCTCCAGCTGTATGGTCAATTACTCTAAACATAAAGCTGTGTGTAGGGTTAGTTTTGATGTGGGCGGTTAGCGCATTTTCGACTTTGCCTTTCTTAATATAGTAAAGGTGCTCATACATCCGCTCCCACAGTCTACGATCAGTTTTCCCAACGTAGAATGCGAGACATAAGTTGCACTGAGAGAGATATACTACATAAGTTGTATTACAATTATAGATCTTTATTATTAGAAAAAATAATTTAAGCTGAAACTGCCAGCCAAAAGGTTGGCAGTGGCCTCCAGTTCAGTGTGGATGATGAGATTTACAATAAGTTCTGCGCATTGTTGTGTTTTGTATTTCCCTTGACGTTACAGACATAGCTGTAGAAAAATTGTTGTGGTTGTCCTTTGCCTGAGAAGCAATTTTTTCTTCAAATTTAGCCTTTGAAGTATTAATTAACCCTCTCAGGTGCCAGTTTAGATAGTCCATTTTTTTTAGTATGTTGGACTCTGTTCTTCCCACACTTGGCCAATTTTTTTTCTTTTGTTGTATAAGTGATTGATATTGCTATTCCACCAGGGCGGCTTGTCTTTTGACTTTGTCTTATTCTTAATACAAGTTGGCACAGCTTGCTCTATAGAGCTATGAATATGGCTGTACAGGCATTTTGTAAATAGCTCAGCATATGCTATGGTGTTTACTGAGTTTGAGGGTTCTTGGAATTTAGCCAAAGTGTTGCTTATTAGAGAGAGGTTAGCTTTGGATTAGTTCCTAAAAGTTTTTGATTTCGCTAGATACCTGGGTTTAATTTTTATTTCGAGTAGCCTTATGTCAGATCTGACGAGCGAGAACATTACATTGGGTGAGGAACTTCGCTTCCACATGTTTTTGAGTACAAGGTCAATGATGTTTGTGCCCCTGGAAGGAGAATGGACCAACTGTTCCAGGATGATGGTATTAATGAATTCTAGGACTCGCTGGGCTTGTGTGTTAGAAGTGGTGTAGGATTCCCAGTCTATAAAGGGGCAGTTGAGATTCCCCCATGAAGATCATATTGGGTTGAATGGTGAGGGACTCTAGTACATTCAAATAGGTAGTACGAGTTTCCTAGGACATGGGGGGGGGAGACCTATAGGTTGCAAGGATATGGTACGAGGCCCTGTTGATGATGAATTGTACAAGTATGAGTTTCAGTGGGTCATACACTTTAACTAGTCTGGATGTTAGGTTGTTTTAATATAGACTGAGAGTCCTCCACCTTTAGTTCCCTCCTGTGCAGTAGCTGGTCTAAAAGTGTGAAAGGCATTATAACCTTGCACTACTGGGGTACTGTCCATGACTTTAAACCATGTCTCTGTTTTTACAGAGATGTCTACACTCTCCAGGGAGAGGAAGGTCTGCGGAGAGTGGAGTTTCTTGTTAAGACTTCTAGCATTGAGCAGTACCACCTTCAGATATTTCTTCGTTGGTTCAGTTAAGTTGGAAGGTTTATTAGTTTGGCGTTGTTTAAAAAAGCCGAAAACGTAAATAGGAGAACAAAACCAAGAAAAAACTTGTCCAGGCAGCCAAACAGAAGCAACCCTCCAAAGGATGTTGAATAAAAATCTTCTTTATTCCAATTGAAACAAACGACAACCTGAAGCACAAGCGCTTTCGCTCGGATTCTTCCGAGCTTTCTCAAGTGAAACAATAAGGTGCTTGAAATAAATGCTTAAATACACTTACAAAGTAATTATCCAATTACACATTGTCTGTATTTTAAAAAGGGCAATGCCTTCCTTAAAAAACTTTCATTCAATTCCAAGTGGATTAATGCCATTAATATAAATATTCATATAAAATTAAAATAACTAATATTTTCACATATTACATTTTTCATTACTAAAATTAGGGACTATATTCCATTAATCTACTAGTACACCTATGCAACATATTTAAAATATAAAATTTAATGTAGACATTGTGAACAATCTTACAAGAAACAATAGAAGTCATTAAGAAAATATAAGGTTATTTTAAAAATGAACCATAAATGTTTCTTACTAAAAGTGGGAAGGTATTTAATAACATCTTATCTAACTATAATTAGAGTCAAAGAACTTGTTAAACAGATTATGAAACCCGAACTGTTCCAAGACTAAAACACCCAAACTGGCTAAAATCAAAGTCTGGCCCTTCTTAATCTTAAAACAGAACTGATACTCAAAGTATCATTTAGCCCGGGTGTTTTGCCAGCATCCAGCTTGAGTTGCCAAACAAGCTCCCTATATTCTAGAGTGGCTTCCCAGTCCCCCCCCCCCCCACATCTGGAATGACCTGCTCAAGTACAAAGAATTTTAATTTGTAATTGGGACAACTGAGGGAATGCTTGTAGAAGGCATTATTGTCCTTCTTCTTTTCAATTTCATACAGATGCTCATATAGTCTTCTTCTGAGTTCCCTTTCAGTTTTTCCTACATAAAAACTGTTGCAGGTGATGCATACTCCTAAATACACCACCCCTTTGGTGCCACAAGAAAACGAGCCATATGACTGAATATTCATTCTTCTTGATTTCAGATAAATATGTGAGTCATTCAAAACCATACAACACTGCCTGCAAGCTCCACATTTATAAGTGCCCTTACGGGGATGTTGCCTATTTCCTTTCAGTTGTGGTCTCCTCTCAAATATTTCTTTGAGATTCAAACCCCTCTTCCTAACAAATTTCGGTTTATGAGGGATGATGGTCTTAAAATCATCCTGAATGGTTAGAATAGACCAATATTTTGAGATCACATGTTCTATTTCAATAAAATTGTTGGAAAAGGTGTATACAAAACTGTTATTGGCTTGCTCCCCTTTGTTTGGTAAAGATGAGGTCATGGGGTTGGAGCAATCACCTAGTAATGGTGCGTAGGAAGAATCCCTTTGCTTGCAAACTTCCAAGGTTAGTGCTGTTAACAGGTCCTGAGGATATCCACGCTTAAGAAACATGTTGTGCAACGTGGAGATTTCCTGATGGAAATCCTCCAACTTGCTGCACATTCTGGAGGCCCTGATTAACTGTCCCTTTACTATCCCCTTTTTTTGATAAAAAGGGTGTAAGCTGTTGTAATGCAATAAGGAATTCGAAAAAGTGGGTTTACGAAAAATTTTGGATTGAAACCCCCCTGCCAAGGAATCCTTATAAATGGTGACATCCAAATAGTGAAGTTCTTCACTAGTGACAGAGTGTGTAAAGCGAAGAAATTGAGTGGTTGTGTTAATATAATCCAGAAATGCGGCCAATTCGTGTTCTGTGCCTCCCCAAAGTATGCATATGTCATCCAAATATCTATGGTAGTGAATAACATGCTGTTTCCAGAGTGGTGTAAAGATATAGGCATGCTCCCATCTATGAAGGACCACGTTTGCATAAAGAGTCGCGCAGGAGGCTCCCATGGCCACTCCCTTACTTTGTTTAAATAATTCCCCATTAAAAAATATAAAGTTGTTTTCAAGAACTGTTCTCATTAATTCTATCACCAAATTTGTAAAATTGTTACCCAGGTTGGTTTCATTGTTGAAAAAATCACCAAACCAATCAAGTCCAACATCATGGGGAATACTAGGGAATAGATCCTTAATATCTATAGTAACCATGAGAACATCTGAGGGACAATCTTTAATTGGAAAAGTTTTCAAAAATTCCCAAGAGTCCTTACATACATGGCTCAACAAGGAAATGTATCGTTTGGTGATAAAATCGATAAATTTCCTTAGCGGCTCAGTAATGCTTCCTGCGCCTGCAACTATGGGCCTGAAAGCTAGGGGGTCTGTCCCTTTATGTATTTTGGGAATTCCAAATAGAATGGGGATTCTGGGCTTGTTGACAAAAAGATAATTGTGAAGTCTTTCATTTATAGCTCCCTGTAACAGGCTATCAGAAAGTAAATATTTTATCTTGGCAACTGCTATGTTGTAGTCATTTCGAGAAACAAGAGTGTATTGATCCTCGTCCTGCAGCAAATGATGGATGTGAGCCTCATAATTGGAGTCATACATCAAAACAACCCCCCCACCCTTGTCAGGTTTCATAATTCTTATACCTTCCTTTGCCACTAATCTGTTAAAATCCATTTCATCAGTGTTCATATTGTTGTAAAATGATCTAGGCTCCTTAAGGGAAAGGTTACGCAAGTCCTTTTCCACTAGGTCTTCAAAAATCCTAACCACGGGATGCATGGGTGGGTTGAACGTACTTTTCCTAATAAGTCCTGGGTTGTTACAAGAGTTGCCCTTAAATAAATGCTTCAAATTTAAGCCCCTGGTAAACAATTTAAGTTCAACTAACAGGGCTGCTACATCCAGATCTTTACTGGGGACAAAATGAAACCCTTTGGTAAAAATGTTGAATGCTACTTCATTCATCTCAACATCTGTGTAATTATAGATGGTAAAATCTTGCCTTGTGCATATGGTGCAATTGCTTTCCTTAGTTACAATGATGTCTCTAGTGGGGCCAGACAATATACAACCCATCAGATTGGGATTGGCTTTAGTTGGATGACCTTCTATAGTTGGTAAGTTGGGAGTTAAAACTGCTTGTTGTTCCAAACCCCCGTTTGCTTCTGATGTTTCTGCCCCCATGCCCCGGTTCTCCCGGGGTGTTGGTAAAAATCCTGATTGTATTGCTTTTTGCCTTTTTCTGCAAGTCTTTCACTTCTACGGGGTATATAATTTGAATCATTGGGAAAAACTTCATCTCTCTCCTTACCACTCATGCTATCTAGCCTTGGCCCACCTTTGAATCTGCTAAAGCAGGGGTAAGCTAAACCTTCCTTGTAGTCATACAAGTCCCTTTCTAGCTTTCTAATTTTTCTATTAATAACCTTCCCACAAAACTGATCAACATCATAGAATACATTGTCATAATCATGTTTAAACATAGAAAACACATTGTCTGCAGTGACAGCTTGATTCAATACATTCAATTAATCTGTTAAAATCTTACCCTTAGTTTCATATTCATTAATCATAAGTTGTAACATTTCAATTCCGGCCCTGTCAAAAATCTCACATAATTTGTTGTAATAAACAGTTCCGGGTTTAGCATTGTTCGGAAATTTGTAAAAACGCAACCCTTTAGGGATGCGTTTTACTTTGACACACTCTTTTAAATAATCAATTTCCAATTGATTACTTTTTAAAGAATAAAGCTTGTTTTTAAATTCGTCAAAATCCGATTCCACTGCAATGACATTACTTTGTGAGACAGTACCTTTATTGAAAGTAAACTGCTGGTTCGCCCAATTGGAAAAACTAAAATCTTTGTGCCTGTCCTTAGAAGTTTTCTTTCGTGTTGTACTTTCCTTTTGAGCGTTATGGCAAGCGTTAAGCTCCTCCGAAATGCTGCCAGCGTTAGTGACAGCTTGTGGCCCATTCTGCATAATTGCGCATGAAGATGGAATCTTATCCTTCTAAAAAATGGAACCTTGCTGGCCAGACACAGAAAGGGAATCAGCCCCATTGTTCGCTTTTATCAGTCCTTTTAGCTCTGCCAACATGGCCAGCACTTGATTGAACTCCGTATGCGAAACCGGAAGTTGAGTTGCTGTATCTTTTAGAACTCATAGTGTTGCAGCAGGATTGAATGCCTCCGCTTCAGCAGCCATGGAGACCGAACACTGGAACCCGAAAACGTAAATAGGAGAACAAAACCAAGAAAAAACTTGTCCAGGCAGCCAAACAGAAGCAACCCTCCAAAGGATGTTGAATAAAAATTTTCTTTATTCCAACTGAAACAAACGACAACCTGAAGCACAAGCGCTTTCGCTTGGATTCTTCCGAGCTTTCTCAAGTGAAACAGTAAGGTGCTTGAAATAAATGCTTAAATACACTTACAAAGTAATTATCCAATTACACATTGTCTGTATTTTAAAAAGGGCAATGCCTTCCTTAAAAAACTTTCATTCAATTCCAAGTGGATTAATGCCATTAATATAAATATTCATATAAAATTAAAATAACTAATATTTTCACATATTACATTTTCCATTACTAAAATTAGGGACTATATTCCATTAATCTACTAGTACACCTATGCAACATATTTAAAATATAAAATCTAATGTAGACATTGTGAACAATCTTACAAGAAACAATAGAAGTCATTAAGAAAATATAAGGTTATTTTAAAAATGAACCATAAATGTTTCTTACTAAAAGTGGGAAGGTATTTAATAACATCTTATCTAACTATAATTAGAGTCCAAGAACTTGTTAAACAGATTATGAAACCCGAACTGTTCCAAGACTAAAACACCCAAACTGGCTAAAATCAAAGTCTGGCCTTTCTTAATCTTAAAACAGAACTGATACTCAAAGTATCATTTAGCCCGGGTGTTTTGCCTGCATCCAGCTTGAGTTGCCAAACAAGCTCCCTATATTCTAGAGTGGCTTCCCAGTCCCCCCCCCCCTCACATCTGGAATGACCTGCTCAAGTACAAAGAATTTTAATTTGTAATTGGGACAACTGAGGGAATGCTTGTAGAAGGCTTGTAGTCTGGATGTTAGGTTGTTTTAATATAGACTGAGAGTCCTCCACCTTTAGTTCCCTCCTGTGCAGTAGCTGGTCTAAAGGTGTGAAAGGCATTATAACCTTGCACTACTGGGGTACTGTCCATGACTTTAAACCATTTCTCTGTTTTTACAGAGATGTCTACACTCTCCAGGGAGAGGAAGGTCTGCGGAGAGTGGAGTTTCTTGTTAAGACTTCTAGCATTGAGCAGTACCACCTTCAGATATTTCTTCGTTGGTTCAGTTAAGTTGGAAGGTTTATTAGTTTGGCATTGTTTAAAAAAGCAATATGGAGGTGGAAAAAGTCTTTGCCAATATCCAAAAACCTAGAGGGGATAAGTGCAGACATTTCCTAACGAAGCAGCTTGGTCTGTCAGGCATGTCTTCCCAGGCCATCAAATATTGCACTCCCCACTTGGATTGATAATAGAAGCTAAGTCAATTGTTAAAATGAATCATTTTCTGATGGTAACGTGGCATCATCCCTGGAGAAAGTAGTTTGCTGCTCATTGCTAGTCACATATCTGCCTGAGACACATAATCAGCAAGCTTGATCATGTCTTGCTTCATGTAGTCAAGGGAGGTACATCTAAGGTCATTAATATCCACATGAACTATGACAGAGTCATACTGGTACCTGTGGTTCAATGACCTGAGTGCCTGTGGACTTGATGACTCCTAGCCCTAGAATGGCAGCTAATCATGACTCATCTGATGTCAGTTTTCATTCATTCTTCAACAGATGGGTTAAGATCCGAACTATTGGATCTGACTCAGTCATTGTTAAAGCTTGTGGCAACCAGGAACTCTCGAGCTTTACCCTTACCCATAATGCACCATCCCCAATTACTTCAGATCTCATTTGCCGCTCCAGCAAAAAAGATGTGATCTACTACAACTCTTGAGCTTTGTAGAGATAAGTGACAGTTATTTTTCTTACATTTTATTTTCCTTACTGCTTAATATCTATATTATCTTAAACCCTTACCCTACTTTCGTTTTCATCTATTTAATAATCCCTAATTTTCTACTCTTGTTTTGTACTTGTGTACTCTCAGATACTATTGTTAGTATCTCTTCCTCTACTAAGATAGTTCTTGTCATCATTGCTGGTATTTTTCCCCCTTTTTGCTTCTGCTCGCTAATACAAAAAAAAAATTTATTTTTCCTTCTTGTCTTTAGATCCTTGTATAAAATCTCTAAAAATGCCAGAAAAGCCAGCAGGATTTAAAACATGAGTAAAGTATGGGCATAAAATCACCTCTCTCAGATGCCCACACTTTATGTGTATATTGTTTGGGGCCTCTTCACCTGCAAGAAGACTGCTGTATTTGTCATAGCTTCAATCAACGAGCTTTAATGGAAAGAAAGAATAAGCTCATTTTGAAAGGCCTTCTTCCCTCCTCCTTTGGAGAAGCTATTTCTGAAGGTTCTACTGCTAAAATTAAGTCAAAGAAATCCTCTTCTCTGAGGCCTTCATTGCCATCTTCTACCTTGGATTATTCAAGGAAAAGATTAGTAAAGGATCCGGTCTCAGCCCCAGATTGCAAGAAATCAAAACTTATGAGGCTTTGTCAGCTATGGCCTCAAAGACATCTGATCCAACTGTCTCAGATTCGTCTGTTTCTAAACAGGATCTGACAAGTTCTGAAATATTGGATCCTAAGTTGTCAGATCCGGTATCACCAAAAATGGTGTTAAACATTTACCTAGAGTAAGATACTCTCCCTCCCTGGACCCTGTCCCGGACAGAGTACCTTCTTTTTTTTGGAATATCCCAGGTCTTCTCCTACCTTTTCTGCTCGTTCGTCCAGGAGCCTAACCGAAGAAGACATGGAGAGACTGGTGAGGAAGATCCTTTTAATGCAGTGACAGATTGGAGTTCCTTCGGCTTCTACCCCTCCAGGTCAGGAAATCAGAATGTCTTCAACACCACCCCCCCTTTACAGGTTCCTACTCTGACTACCAATGTAGCATCACAGTCCTTGGATCTAAGTTGTGCGGGCCTGTCAGTTTCGGACCAGAAGATATTCTTACCCTCAGATCCGAAGTCATCTCTGAGAGCTCTAGTTCCTTCGAATCCAGAGAGCTCCTGGAGCTGTAGTCTGTCTACAAACGAAGTTACACCAAAACCAGTTTATTCGATAAAGCTTTCTGGTCTACACCCTTCATCAGTATAATTTTACAACAGAAATGAGACATGTATGTAGGAGAATCAATTAAACAAATGCTTCAGCCCAACCCACTCACTCACTAACCTAAAATTATTTAAAAGGGCAACCCCATACACACAAGAGAATTTTTATATATACATACAAAGAATTTTTATCTATAACTTAAATTCACTTTAAATATATCTTAAAAATAGCTTAAAAATATATGCACATATATACATACATACAACACATATATGCATGATTCACATTATTCAAATAAATTAATTTAAACATATATTTATACCTATAAAATATATAATTATTATAATAAAATAATGCCCTCTTACTATAGCTAACAGCTTCATAATTTTTCTCTTTGCTTCTTCACTAATAAGGGTTTTAAGTTCACAGCATTATTCAAACCTGGACTCATGTCTGCTTGAAGCCTAATGATCCATTCCAATTCCTTTAATTCTAGGAGATTATTAATGTCTCCCTTTCTTATACTAATATTGACTGCTGCCAATACCCTAAATTTAAATATATGATTAATAATGTGCTTACTTAAAGCATTAGTTTGTAGCTTTCTTCTAATGTCTGACTTGTGTTCTATTATCCTTTCTTTAAGTTTTCAGTGGCAAATACTTATGCCAATTTAGTACTATATGAATGGGAGAAAGAAGTGCTAATGCATAATGACAACCCTTTAAATCAGTTGGTAGTTTTTTACAAAAGATTTGTTGATGACTGTTTTTTGTTTTGGAAAGGTACACTATTAGAACTATGAAGCTGTTAGCTATAGTAAGAGGGCATTATTTTATTATAATAATTATATATTTTATAGGTATAAATATATGTTTAAATTAATTTATTTGAATAATGTGAATCATGCATATATGTGTTGTATGTATGTATATATGTGCATATATTTTTAAGCTATTTTTAAGATATATTTAAAGTGAATTTAAGTTATAGATAAAAATTCTTTGTATGTATATATAAAAATTCTCTTGTGTGTATGGGGTTGCCCTTTTAAATAATTTTAGGTTAGTGAGTGAGTGGGTTGGGCTGAAGCATTTGTTTAATTGATTCTCCTACTTAAATGTCTCATTTCTGTTGTAAAATTATACTGATGAAGGGTGTAGACCCGAAAGCTTTATCGAATAAACTGGTTTTGGTGTAACTTCATTTGTGGTCTGAAACTGGGTACTATCACTACTGTGTTTCAAGCTGTAGTCTGTCTGTCAGATCCGGGGTGTTGTATTTGACTCGAGAGTTTTGAAGCTATCACTACACTTCGTAGCCTCGGCATGGGACAGCTCGGCTCCAGCTTCCACCTCACAGGTCTTGCACTTGGGGCAGGAGGGGGCTAGGATCTAGAAGCATATCTTCTCGGATCTGATGTCCTCTTCTTCTCAGGGCCGCTTGGCCTTCGAGGCTGAGGAGAGAGTCTTTTCTGCTCTGACAGTCCTAATGGAACCTTCCCCTTCATATCCAAAGTCTTCCATGATGACCCAGCACTCAGAGCCTCACCATCTCATTCCACTGAGACAGCCAGTACAAAAGCTCCAGGCAGCCACTCAGGGAATTGTAATTTCCTTTTCTGATACGTCCCCAGAGTATCTCACAAAGGAAGTCCATAGACAGAGCACGTGCAAGTGGAATCACATTACTTCCCTGGAGGACTCCATCATTGAGGATACAGATTTTGATGAGGATGAAGGCTGCCTTTGGTCACCTCCTGAAGATGTCTCACTTGGAGACATCCTGGAAATTCTTAAACAGAGAGGTTACTGGATGCCCAGTAGCTCGACGCCTGAAGAATCTGTTCTCCTGGAGGCCTTTGGTAATGGACCTTCTACATCCTGGGTGACTTTGCCTACTGATGAGCTCACTGACATGATCTCCTGGTGAGCGTGGAAGGGTCCAGATGCCATAGAACCCATTCCTCGGAGACTGGATAGGATTATGGCACCACCCATGGACAGGCATTTGTGTAGTAAGGGAGTTCCTGTTGATGCCATGCCTATTGCGGTGGCCACCAAGAACGAACTAGCTGAAGAAAGTTCCACTGTCTATCCTCCCAACAGGGAGTTGCAGGCGATGGACAGATCTGAAAAGTGTGTATACACCTCATCCACTTTTGCTGTGAGGTCTCTCAACTACTTGGAACATTTTACTAGATTGCAAAGAGATTTGATTAAGGAGTTATCAAATACCTTTTTGGATGCTGTTTCTGAGGAAGTTCAGGCCTCCATAACTTCCCCGTTAGCTACCCTTCAGTCCATATCCAATTCTTCCATGGGGTTAATCTCAAACGTAGCAGAGGGAACCTAAAGAGCAACGGGTTCAGGCATTTTCAAAAGGAGACATACCTGGATGTGCCTTTGTGAGTTTGCAGAGCCTTTCAAGTACTCTTTCATCAGTGCCCCTTTTGATGGAATTTCTTTGTTTGGCCCCAAGGATAAGGACACTATCCAGGTGTGAGAAAGATGGAAAGACCCTGTCTGTTGTGGGTGTGCATTTTTCGACCCCCTCAAAAAACCTTTTCCAAGACTCAATGAGGAGGTCAGAATATGTGGTTCAAAAAGTCTCAGGGTCCTTTTCAGGATACATGTGGAGGAGTATCCCCCAGAGGCAGAGGAGGGACCTCAAATGGACGCCGCCATCCACATGGCAGAAATGGCCCACAGAACCAGGGTTTCAGAGATTCATTTTTTGACAAACCTTACCAGCGCTACCAGTTGACCACCTCTGGAGGCAGTCAGGGGATGATTATCCCCACACCAGACAGCCTGATTATTTCCAGAGGCTATATAATAACCTCTCTTCCACCTCCACTTTCAAGAAAAATCCCTAATGTTCCACGCAGTGAGAGGGAACAGGCAGCAATTTAAATACAAAAGCTGCTAGAAAAAAAGAGTCATCCAAGATGTTGAGCCAGACCAGATAGAATCTGGAACCTAGTTAAGGTTATTTTAGTGCCATAGAAAACAGGGGACTGGAGACCAATTCTGGATCTCAACAAACTAAATAAGTCAGTTCAAAGAACAAAGTTTCGGATGGTCACAGTTCAGTCCATTCTCCTTTTCCTGGTCAAGGATGACTGCATTTGATCTATTGACCTTCAGGATGCGTACTATCACATAAAGATGAACAGACAGTCAAGAAGGTGCTTATGCTTCTGGCTGGGAGCCAGTCATTATTAGTTCAGAGTACTGCACTTTGGACTCACCACAGCCCCCAGGGTGTTTACCCAGTGCTTGGCAGTAGTAGCAACTCATCTGAGACTGCAAGTGTTCTGAGTGCTTTCATATCAAGACGACTGGCTCATCACCTTTCTGACAAGGCATCAACTATTATGTACAAGAGACCAGGTTCTCAAGACTTGCTTTTGTCTGGGGATAACTATAAACTATGACAAATCTCATCTGGAACCCACTCAAAGTTTAGAGTTTATAGGGGCAATTCTCAATACAAAGACAAACATTGCTTCCCTTCCATTAATGAGGGTTCAGACTATAAGACTTCAAGCAAAAAAGATAATCTGCAGCACCGCAATTTCGGCCCGACTGGTCCTTCAGGCTCTGGGATTGATGGCAGCAGCAATAACATTGGTACCTCTAGCCAGGTTTTACATGAGAATTCTGCAATGGATGTTAGCTGCCCAATGGTCGATTCTTTATTAACCTATGTTGTACAAGGTAAGAATCACCAACCTTTGCAAGAGAGATCTAAAATGGTGGATTCACTCCGACCAGGTTCTACGAGGTTGTCCTTTCATTCCCCTTCAACCCAAGGCCATAGTGACCATGGATGCTTCCCAGCTAGGATGGGGGGACATTATGTAGGGAAGACAGTGCAAGGCAACTGGTTCCCAGAGGATGCCAAATTGCATATAAATGTCCTAAAGATGAGAGCAATGCTCTTAGTGTTGCAAACATTTCAGAGTGCTCTCCCTTTGGGGGTAATTGCAATACAGTTAGACAACATGTCAGTTGTCTGATACACCAACAAACAGGGAGGAACCAAATCCTACCCACTGTGCCAAGAGGCTCTCATAGTGTGATAGTGGGAGATGTCTCCCAGCCGCTTTCTCTTAGCAAAGCACATACCGGGGAAATCCAAAGTGATAGCAGACAAATTGAGCAGGTACATTCTTCTACCTCACCAGTGGTCCCTCAGCAAGAAAATTGCAGACAAGATCTTCCATCAACGGGGCCAGCCTTGCTGCAATCTATTCACTGCCACCCCTAAAACCTCAAGTGCAACAACTACTTTGCCCTGATAGCCTCCTGATTGAAGAGCAAAGTCATCCTCATTGCTCCATATTGGCCTTGACAGATTTGGTTTCCCTTTCTTTGGCCTCATATGATTCAGCCACCTTGGTTTCTGGATCTAACTCTGGACCTTCTACTTCTGTCTTACCCGACAGACATAATACACCCAGATTTGACAAACCTCAAGCTGACTGCCTGGCTTCTCCAGTTCCATTCATAGCCAGACAACCAATGCTGTCTTCCTCTGTCCGTCATATTTTAATATCTTATTATACTCCAGCAAATGGAAAGATTTGTTTTTCAGGCTCAAAAACGTAACAGTGAACCTTTTACAGCTGCCGTACATAATATTTTGGATTTTTTATCACATTTCTTTGATGAAGGAGCTAGTTCTTTTACAGTTAGAGTCCAGTTAGCAGCAGTATCAAATTTTCATGTTGGGATAAATGGGTCGTCTGTACCATATCATAAGTTAAGCAAAGAATTTCTAAGAGGTATTCTACTTTTAAGGCTTCCCTTTAAAGATCCTACTCCTCCTTGGGACCTAAATCTAGTGCTGCAGTACCTTATTCAACTCCCATTTGAGGCCGCAGCTATCTGTGACCTTAAATTTCTTTCATGGAAGACAATTTTCTTAGTGGCCATTAATTTGGCCAATAGAATTTCTGAGATGCAAGCATTATCCTCAGAATCCCCATACTTGATTTTTCACAGGGACAGAATAACTTTACATACTAATCCATCATTTCTTCCAAAGGTGGTGTCAGAATCCAATATTAATCAAACTATTCATTTACCTGTGTTTTTCCCCAAATTTTCCAACAAAAATGAATATGCGCTACACTTACTAGATGTCCGCAGACAGTTGTGTTTTTATTTGAATAGGACCAAAGACATCAGAAAATCGAATCAACTGTTTGTTTCATTTTTACCTCATTGGGTAAAAAAGTTACTAAAGTTACTCTATCTAAATGAATAACAAATTGCATTTCCGTTGTCTATAACACATCAGGTATCATTTTAACAAAAAACATTCATGCTCATTCCATCAGGTCCATGGCATCTTCTTCAGTATTCCAATCCAGAACGTCCATGGATGATATTTGTGCAGAGGGTACTTGGGCTATTCCCTATACATTTATTACTCATTATAAATTAGATCTGGTCTCCAGAGGAAGAGCATCTTTTGGTGCTATGGTGCTCAGGAATAACCTTCCTTGAGTCCAACCTGGGAATTAGGTAGCTGGGGACTCTATCCTGTCTGTTGAGGAATGAAAGAAAATTGACAACATCAGGTAAAGAAGTTATGTGCTTACTATAACGTTCCATCTGCGTTGTCAATTTTCATTCTTCCTCATCTCCCCTTCCACTAACCCCCATCCTTAAGACTACTGGAAGAGTGAGTACTATATGGTCTATGTGTCTTGTTATTTTACAAATATAAGACTTCAGATATAGCTTCTCCATAATAATGATGATAAATTTCACCTTTCATTTTCCTAAGCAGCAAACAAAATCTGAGGTAATTGGGGTTGGTGCATTGTGGGTAAGGGTGAAGCTCAAGAGTTCCTGCTTGCCATGAGCTTTAGCAATGGCTGAATCTGAACTCATCTGATGAGGAAGAATGAAAATGGACAACACAGATGGAACTTTATGGTGAGTACATAACTCCTTTTTTCCTTACTTAGTCTGGTGAGGGTGACATCAGTGTGCCTCAGTACAGAATCACCAATGACCAGGAAATTTGGTTGTACTCTCATTTGCCTTAAGGACTTAGCAGTAGAGGCACTGTAGACAGTCTTACCATATGTAGCTGTAGATAGTGTTTTAACAAAGTGTTTACTTGATGGCTGAAGATACTTTTTTTTTGATTGCGCTGTGCAGGAGGTCTTAGTGTTTTAAGAAGGTGTAAGTGCCTCAGCATAAGTAGTTTTATGGTGGGGTCTTTACACTGTGCAGTAGGAGTGGTGCAAGTGTCATTGGCAACCTCTAAAGGAGTAATTTTGGTTGTATGAGAAAGTTTTGCCTCCAGTGTTAAACTTATATTTATCTGTTTTATTAAGAATAAGTCAGTTGGCAGTGTACGAGGCAATTTCTACAAAGCCTCAGAATACCCATCTCACTCAGATTGGACACAGAGAGAAAGTCAGGGAATACATATCTATGGCTGCTGCTCTACTAAGGAGAAATGAGGGAAACTGAAATACTGAACAGGTTAATAACACAAGGAACTTAATGAGCAGCACTCAGCTATGCACAGACTAGATGCTCTAATAGCTAAAAAATCTAGACACTAAGGGTATTTTAAGGGAAACTTGCACTGTAAGAGATTAGTGTCTGCATAGATTACAAGGGGGAATTATGCTTCAAGATATCAGTGCTTATACATATCACTGTTAGGCACTGCTGCACAGAGAGGAGCATTTCTAACTAAAAACTGTAAAAAGGGTCAAAACATACAGATATTCAACACATGAATACTAAATTAATGCAGCTGTGACAAAACAATGTGAAAAACAAGTGCTAAAATAGTGGATATAGTAATGTAAGTCTTAGCTTGTTCGTAGGATATGAGCCACTGGAGCAAGCAGTTCTACGGCCAAATTTTCTTTACTAGTGCTTCTGGTACCTCGGCTTACGCCTTAAAGGAATAACGTTTTTCACACATTATAGCTCACTTTATACAGGTGCTTTTCATAAATCACCCAATCATTAGCAAGTGATTGAACAATTATACAATTCCATGCATTTGAAGTTCCATACAATAAAGTCCAGAATGTTCACCTACACACAAAAAGTGTTCACATGCTCATGAATACATTTATTTCAATAACTTATGCTTATTCAATTTAAAAGCAACTTTCTTTGAAACTTTCACAAAAAACTTCATTATATATTCAAGCTGACTTGTGTTGGTGTGTTTTTTGAGTTTTGACATTTGTATTGATTCGTGGGATATGAGCCAAGCATTGTGCAGCTGTGACGCCTAAATAGCAGAGGAGATTCAATTAAAAAACACAAACAACACCCTACAACAAATCAAAAACAGCACACACTTCTTTCCTTTACACAATCCCATGCCAAAAATGAGTCAGGTCCCCTCTACTCTCACTAAAGTGGAACCAAGGCAATTCTAACCAAAGACTGTAAAAAAAGTCAGAAAAGTGCAGATACTCAACACAGAAACATTCAATTAACGCTTCTGTGACAAAAACAATAAGAAAAACAAGTGCTGAAACAATGGTTATGGTAGTGTATGTTTTAGCTTTTGTAGGGTTTAGTAGAAATCAGCAACACTCTTTTTGTCAAGTAGAGTGGTAGCCAAATGCCTCAGAGGTTATGAGCCAAGTATTGTGAAACTGTGACGCTTAAATAGTAGATTTGATAAAAAGGCAGAAACAAAACCCTGTTGCCAATCAAAAACAGCACACTTTTCTTTCCGGTACACAATCCGGTGCCAGAAAATGACTCAGGTCCCCTCTACTCTCACTAAAATGGAACCAAGATAGCTCTAACTAATGACTGTAAAAAAAGGTCAAAAAGTGCAGATATTCAACACAGAAACACTCAATTAATGCAGCTGAAAACAAGTCCCAAAACAGTGGATATAGTAATGTAAGTATCAACTTTTGTCAAGTTTAGCAGAAACCAGAAAGACTCTTCTTCTCAAGTAGCATGGTCCCATATGCTTAAGTCACAGAAATTCAAATTTTAAACTAGCTGACCCTCTGGCCAGTCAAATAAAGGCACAATAAGACTTACACCAGCAATTCCCGGCTCCAAATTGTGTAGACTGTCCTGTTATGACACAAGAGTGTAGACCACAAACCTTCATAATGTAAAACAACTGGTTTTGAGCCCAAGTACTTAAACCAGAAGAAAGACACTTAAAATAAAAGGCAAAGCAAACCTTCACCAGCATTTTCCACCTCAAAAGGGTTTGAGTCTACCCTCTCCTCCCACAAGAGCATAGACCACATACCTTCTTAATGTAAAATAACTAGTTTGGAGCCCAAGTGCTTAGACCAGAACAAAGACACTTAAAATAACAGACAAAATAAGCCATCAACCAGCTATTCCCAGCTCAGAAGAGTGTAAGCTACCTGTCTTGCCAGAAGATTGCAGACCACAAACCTTCCTAATGTAAGATAAGTAGTTTGGAGCCCAAGTGCTTAACTCAGAACTAAGAAGCTTAGAAACAGTGTAATCAGGCAACTAACAAGAATTAATAAATGAAACAGATTGTGTAATCAGGCAACTAACAAGAATTAATAAATGAAACAGATTAAATGCAACTGAACACTTTAAGAACGTGCAGCAAAAAGCTAAAGTAGGAATAAGAACAGATACAGTAAAAGCAGCTGAATAAAATGCATTTTTTAAATAAGTGGGAAGGTGTGAAACAGAAGATAATTCAAGTTTAAGAGACTAAGGGGGGTTTCTTAGTTGATCTTTGAATGCATAGCAGAATGAGTTCATGAGATGAGATTGGGCAAAATGACCAAAATCAGATTTAGGGGGTGGGCAGTTCAAAAACCACCAAGTTTAAAAGCACAGCAGGAGTAGGATGAGTGGGTGGAAAAAATCAGTTGCAGACAAAGATCAGCAGTACATGGGCAGAGAAGAGCAAGTCACTTATCAGTACAGCTAAAGTTGCCACTAAATACTTGTAGCTAACTGAGGAATGCTATTTCTCATCTTCTCCCACTAATTAGCTGGATTTTATTCATTCTCTGCAAAATAATTCTTTTCTAACTGACCCTAGCCAAGACCTCTTAAACCTCAAAAAATAACATAAAAACTAAAACAAAACAAAATGCAATATAAAAGTAAATATAAAAAATGGAAGTAACCAAACCTTAAATGAATAACTCCAATCCAGAATCAAATGCACTCAGAGATCAGCAATACATAGGGAGAGAACAGCAAGTCAAACAGCACTACAACTAAAGATGACACTAAATACTTGTAATGAACTGAGGAATGCTATGTCTCAGCTCCTCCCTGTGCAGGGCTTGGCACCCAAACTGCTGATTTTATCCAGCTCTCTGCAGCCTGGCAATGGTCTGGATGTGTGAAAGGTGTTGAAGATGGATGGCTGTTATATTCTATGCATTTTATAACTCATGCAGCTAAGGCTACTACAGCAGCGATCATTTGAACATGTACTATTATTGTAAGTTTACTTACACTTTTTTCCCCCTCAGAAGAGACAGAGGTTTCCTCTTCTGAAGAGGAAGGTTGAGTCTGATGCTGATTCCTTGGCATACTCTTCTCAGATACATTCCCCTGTAGGTTTTGAGTCTGAAGAGGAAGATACCATGTCCCCTGATTCTCCATTGAAAGACATTTCATTTGGGAACTCATTATTAAAAATTATGCAACATTTTCAGTGGAAAGGTAAGCAGGTGTCAGATGTCCAAAAAAGATGGTATGATTTTTGTATATGGGAGTGCCTAAACCATTGCCATTCCTTCTGTTTTAGAAACATTAGAGGATACATGTTCCTAGTCTTTTGTTAACCCAGAATCCAAGCCTCCTACCCAGAAGAAGCCTGCACACTCTATAAGGTCTCTGATTCCCATATGCTTCTGTACAAGAATTTCTCATCCAACCCTGCAATGGTTTAGTTATGTAAGGGTTAAACAGATGCTGATCAATTAATGACGTTTGTTAACCATTATAGGAAGGGTATTTAAATGGAATTGGGTGTGTAAAGCTGTTATCTGATGGTCTCTCTTATGAGACAAAAGCGCTTATTTATTGTCTTGTGAAATTTTTTTTATTAAAGTTTCCACCGACCTCAGCTGCTGTGTTGGGTTGTATTCATTTGGTTGTTCGGTTTTTGGTTTGGTTCTGCGTTATTTTATTAAATGCAGTTATGATGCAGACAGTGAATCTTCCAGGGCAGCTGTTATATCTAGTCTTAGAAGGTTTTCCTGGCTTAGATTACAGTCCTTACCAGAGAATTGAAGTCACAGTTGTTGCTGCATCTTCCAGAGGAGTTGCAAAATTTTTTCAACAACCATCTTTATTAAAGTATCACATATAACAGTCAATCTTACATTTATATTAATGAAAAACAAACAAAATGACACTATTTTAGTTGCAAACATTGTACATCACAGATACCATTGAAACAACTGTAGTTGCAAACATACTTCATTTAAAATTATCCAGTCATTGTCAGTTAAGCATTATGGCTCATTCAAATCCTGCCTCTTAAACCTCATTCCTTGTCTGCATATATTGTTCCAACAATTCCCACTTTTTCTTATGTAGTTTGCTCTGTCCCTTTTCTAAATATCTCAGTTCCAGTTGTTTTATCTCTGTTACTATATTCAATACTTCTAGTAAAGTCGGTCTAGACTTTGATTTCCATTGCTTTTTGGCAGCCAACATAATTAGACTCACTAAGGCTTTACTATGTCTAGGCAATTCCGGTCTTGTATCATAGCTCAAAAAACTAATCTCCCCAGTCAATCCAATCCACTCACCTAGCATCTCCGACAGAGCAGTCTGCAGGGAATCCCTAAAGTCTGACAGCTCATCACACTCCCAGAAAATATGCTCCTAAACAGCTCTTTCTTGTCCATTACACCTCCAAAATTTGCTATCCACCTGAGGAAAAATTCTTTGGAGTCTACTTGGGGTATAAAAATACCTATGTAAATTTCCAAACAAAGATCCTAAATCTTCTAGACTTTGTTGCATGTTTGGGAGATACACATATATCCCTCCCATTGTCTCTTTGTGAATTGTTTATCCAATCTCTCTTCCCAATCCTTTCTAAGCTCATCTGATTGATTCTTATAATTATCATGCAATATGTTGTATGCTTTACTAACTATTCCTTTTTTAACTGCAGCTTCTGTTTTAGATTCTATTAAAAACTTTACCAGTGCTGGTCTTTCATTTAGGACCCCCCCTATTTCTTTCTCTTTGCCTATACTCTGATGCCAATCCTTGATAGGGAAGGCAATCTCTAACCTGCAGTCTAAATAAATTCTTAGCCTTTTCCCATTCTGTTACCTCTCCCTTTCTAGTTACTTGCTCCCAATACCTTGGTCATTTGCCAATTTTCTGCAATAAATTCCAGCCCCCTCTTGCCTGTTATCTGTATCCCTAACCATAGTCATCCCTATCGGCAGAATCTCTTTTCTCCATTCTCGTGCTGGTTTAGTTCTTAGAATACTCCCTGCTATTTTATGAATATAATA
Organism: Protopterus annectens; assembly: GCF_019279795.1. Classification (NCBI taxonomy): domain Eukaryota; kingdom Metazoa; phylum Chordata; order Ceratodontiformes; family Protopteridae; genus Protopterus; species Protopterus annectens. Next base: position 629,822,232 of record NC_056736.1, on the reverse strand, counting down.
CTTTGCATGATTTTTGGTGTTCTCGTTAAAAATCTGCATCAAAAATCCCAATCTCTCCTTATTTCTTGAGCTTTTCCCTTGTAACATCATTCCTTTCCACTTTGGATTATAGTTTTCTGCTTGTGCTATGTATAGGGTAATCCTAGTCTGCCTTGTTCTATTGGAAGTATCATCTTATCCCACTTAACCCTTGTTGTCTTCCCTTCCCAGATACAGTCCTTCAACTCTTTTATTAATTGCTATCCAGAGCTTCTCCTCTGGTTGATAAAAATATGCCTGACCTGTGAATAAGACTAAAGGTACTAAAAACATGTTAATGGCTTGTATCTTAGTATCCATATCCATATAACAAAACTTCCAGTTTCTCAGTTTTTATATTAACTTTTGTTTAGTCTCTTCCCATATATCCTTAGCTGCCACCACAGAGTCATTTCTAATTCATTCTCCTAAATACTTAATTTTATCATGTCCCCATAAATAAGGGTATTGTTGGACCAATTCATGTGTGGGTACATAATTTACCACTATTGCCTTTGTTTTAGCTTATTTAATTTTGTATTCTGAGAAGATTTGAAACAGTCTTAAAAATTTCCACAACACTGTAATGTCCCTTTCTGGTTTTGTCATGTATAAAATAATATAACCTGCAAACAGAGACAGCTTTTCCTGACTACCATACCAATTATATCCTTGAATTTGTGAGTCCCTTGTTTTCTTTGCTAATGGTTCTAAATATAATGCAAACGACAAAGGGGAAAGTGGACAGGCCTACCTGGTTCCTCTACTCAAGCAGAAATTATCGGAGAGGACCCCATCTACTTTAATTCATGCCTCAGATCTCTCATATATTCTTCTTATTAACCTTATAATTGTATCAAGGAAAGGCAGCATGGCAATCTGTCCCATATGTTGAATTGGACGAAAATAGACAACATTGGATATGAAAGTTATGTACTTACCATAACAGTAGATTCACATTGTCTGATTTTTGTCCAGTTCAGCCTTCCCACCCTCCAGCCCCCTTGACAAATTGACACATATATAGCTTCAAGATGATTGAGTGGTTACCATGTCACACCCTGTCTGTGATCAACATTGTCTAACTACTTTGGGTTTCTTCACTGATCCCTTTAAAAATTGATTATGTTTTCTAACATTTATTCATAAATAGGACTGAGAACTCTATTTATTTAACATTTGTTTACTGGGAAAGTCTGACTTGGAAGGAAGTCAATTTTCAGCGGGCCTGGGGAGAAACGCTCCAGATGCATGTTTTTCTACCATGGAAAGAAACCGGAGCACCCGTAGAAAACCCACATGAATGCAGGGAGGACATGCAGACTCCACACAGAAGGCAAACCAGCCGAGAATCAAACTGGAGGACCTCTTGCTTTGAGGTGACAATACTACCTCTGCACCACTGTGCCATCCAACTAAGGCACTGCATTGGCCTGGAATTGAACCCAGGTTTCCTGTGTGGGAGGCAAGAATTCTACCACTAAACCACCAGTGCAATGCTCTAATAACAGGAAGCTTGATCTGAGGTATTAAAATGGAATTCAAGGAATTATGGCTAGAGGAGGGCGTGGAAGCTTCAAATTTAGTGCCGAGGTTAGTTCCAGTTGGATCCAATGTCCCATATGTTGAGCTGGACGAAAATCAAACAGTATGGAGCTATAATTATGGTTAGTTCATAACTTTTGTATCCAGTGTTTTCGTCTGATTCAACATATGGGACAGAGTGCCAACCTGTCTTTCTGGGTGGTATTAAGGAAGGATATTCCTGAGTACCGTGGAACTGAAGGAGGAATGAAACCTTGCTAGGAGACACTTTCTGTGGCTTCCTCGTGAGTTTATGGCATACTTAGCTGCAGTGATGAGAAAGAGTCTCTCTCTGCCAGCCCTTTTATTTCTGCAAGTGGGTTTTTAATTACTTGCTAATTGTGATGTGAAATTCCTGCTGCTTAATAGATAATTACTGTCAGTCTGCATTGATTGCACAACTCACCATCTCAGCAGTAGCTTTTGCATGATCGTAGAAAGCATGTTTCTGAGTCCCAAGGATAAGTAAGAAATCAATATATAGACTTGTGTTTATTTGCTTATTTAAAATTTCATAACCAGGAAAGTGAACTGGGTATAGGAGGCTTTGTAGCCATGACCATGGGGAAAAAAATCAATTAAAAAGTGAAATGCAAAACAATTATGAGTATTTCATCAAAACCAAGTAGAATACATTTAAATAGCTAAGTTAATGCATGTTTAATAGTTTAAAAGCAACTGGGTACAATAGAAGAACATAGATAAGGCAGGACTTCAGCTGCTAAAGAAAAACATTTGCAAGTAGTAGAATATAGTCTCATGGCAGTAAAGACTGCTGGACAGAATGGTAATGAGAGAAATAAGTTTGTATAAACAAAGGTTATCAGTGTAATGGAAAAAATGACAGTAGTGGAGGGAGGCTGTGTAAAGTTTATAAAGTTATTATATGAAGAGTAATCTGAGGTACAGTGGTTTGAAAAAAGCAGTCAAAAAGGAATTGGTTATTTGGGAGATGATAATGGGGTGAAGTGTATGTGAAAGTTAAATGAGGAGTGGCCATAGCTTAAAGGATGCTAGGAATAAAGAACAAAAGACTGAAAAGGAAGAAATAAATGTTAGAGTTATAAAGAGCCAATACGTGAAACATCAGGATTTGGACTGACAAAGTGAAGCAGGAGCAGTTTCATTTGATCGAGGTGGCATAGTGTGAGTACAAGGCTGTCCTAAATGAGGAATAACCTGGAAGATATCTAATATCAGTGGGTAGGAAATTCCATGTAGTAGGAGAAAATTTAAAGAAAGCATTTTCAGGCAAGGCAAAGGTACAGGTCTGAGTAAGGTAGGTGGTCCATTGTCTTAAGATCTGAGGGGGATAGGAGGTGATGGAGGTATGAATTTTGTGAGCGAGTAGGAATAGACGTTGGAAAGTAACTAATAAAGGAATTAAGTTATTTCAGTGATGGGAAAGATGGTGGTGGTACTTAGAAGGGTGCAGGGGTCTCTAAGAGGCTTTGTAAGACTGATAAAGCAGCAGATTCAAGAAGGGTTCTTTATATGGACTGTGTAGGTTGCAAATTATCCAGTGTGATTATTGATAGATCATACCCCTTGTTTTGGTGTTAATACCATGTTCAATGCATAGATCACTATTGCAGTAGCCTAAGAAACATGTATCTGATCTCCATGACCAACCAGCTTTCAAAGCTTAAAGAGTGCTTTCCATGCATTGTAACTGTCAGAAGCTCAAGCAGAACTCCATATACAAAGAGTTGGAGCGCAAAAAGCTTCAGAGCTTTTTGCTTCCAAAGAGCGTTTCTTTAACAGACCATGTGGAGTTGTCAGTTGCCTAATGATCCTTCAAAGCTGGGCAGATAAATTCCTTTTTGGGAACACTTTTCACTAATTTTATTTTTTCTGAGGAAAAATATGTGTGTTTTTGACTGAATTATATGGCTTATCTAGGAACCTTACAGTTTATGGATTGTTGCTGCATTTCTAAGGGACTGTACGTATAAATGCTTATCTGAAAAATTTTTGAGAAAAAGTCTATTTTTGACAGAAAGTTTACTCAGGTTTTGTATATTTGTGTATCTGGGATAGGATTTTGTGCTTGTCGAGGACTGTCAATGGTTTTTCTTACCTCAGAACCACCTGTTCTCTTCCTTACACTTTACCATCTCCTCCAGGCTCTGCTATCCACTTTCAAGGTCTCTATCAATTGGCTTACCAATGGAGCAACCTCCAGTTTCTGCGATATTATCACCCTCTTGTGGACAGGGAAGAAAGTTACCAGGGAGTCTTTGGATGCCAGGCCAGCTCCTGTTTTGCCTCAACTCTTGATGGGTGACTCTGCTGTGACCAGCTGTTATTCCTCAGACCACTCATCTTTTTCCCCCTGGTCCTTTTGGTGTAGCCAAAGACCCAGGAATAATTGTGTCCTCTGCAGCTGTAATTATGCCCTTGACAGGCAGGGAAGAACCAGTTTTGTCAGTCTTAGAGGAAGAGGCAGGTGAATGTTCTTCTCTTAACCAGGAAAAGGAACCTGTCTCTGACACTAGTATGTTTTCTTCAGAGTATGTCCTTTTCCAGGGAGCTGTCCACGAGAGGGGGAGACATAGTGGGGGAAAAAAGACTTCCAGTCTTCTGATACTATTTTTTTTTTTTTGGACAGAGAAATTTTACTGGGATTTGCTAAGGAAATTATTGGTGCTTTTTCTTTGCCTTCTGTTTCCTCAGGCAAGAAAAGGAAAAGAGTTCCCCTCTCTTTCTGACATTGATTTTCAGTTAGTGGAGCAGGTATCTCAGTGGAAGGGTTGTACCTCAGGGATTTCTTCACAGTCTGACTATTCTGATTCTGATGACAGGATGATTTTAGATTTCCCTCCAGAAGATTTATTCTTTTCAGAAACTTTCTCTAAGATGAAAGATGTTTTCTGTTCAAGCAGAATGACATTCCTACAGTACTGAAAATGTATTATTCCTCCTGAGCTGCCTGCTTAAGAGATTGTTTTTCTCATGGCTTCTAACTTACCTGATAGTCAACGTCCTCCTCTTAAGAAGTCTGATAGGTTATACAGGGTAGCTCACTCATAAGCATTTTTGAAATCTTAGTGCATGTCCAACTGTGATTTATTTTTCCAAAACTGCTTCTGCTAAACACTTCACTGCTGCTAACCCCATTCCCACTGATAAGGATGAGAAAGCCATGGATAAGTTATGGAAGAAAATGTATTCCTCTACTTCTTTAACTTTCAGGAATTTAAGCTGTAAAGGTCATGTGCTAAAGATTTTACCTTTATCTTTTTGAGAGTATTAAGTAGTGAATAGTTAAACTATCTTCTTCTGAGGTACCAAATTCCATGAATGCCTCTGTTTCTAAAGTTAGGAAGTCCAAAATGTGAAAAGTGGTACAGCATTATATAAACCACTCCGAACCAGACAATAATAATGCCAATGAGGATCCAGTAATGGTAAAAACAAATAAAATTTATTAAAAGATTGAGCACTTTCGTCCCACTAAGGAGACTTCATTAGAATAAAGAATAATTTAAAGAATAATTAAAAAATATAATTTTATAGCATTTTACAAAGAATTCTAGTGGTTAATTATTAAATAAATCCAAAATCAGTTAAATTCTTAAACCTACAGAAAGGTATTTTAAAAATCCACAACATAAAGTCATTCCAATAACTGAAATCTTATTATAAACCCTAACTTTTAAAGTATTCACCCCTCCAGAATAAATAATAGTACCACTTAAACCTATATACATTAAATGCATGAAAACCATCTATGTAACACCCCAACACTGGCCGTGTAATCAAGGACCCTCAATCCTCACCACTGGCAACAGTGGGGGACGTGTACACTGGGAGGATGACAAGTACACACACAGTAAAGTGCAATATCTCTTAAGAGCACACAGAGACCACAGTCAGTCTGGGGCTGATTTCTCCAGATCCCCAATAAGATTCCCCACTGACAAAGCTATAGAGTTGAGATCTCAGCTGAGTAGCCAAGCTAAGACCTCCAGCACCCTCTCTGTCTAACCATTGCTTCGTGTCCCTGCCCAAGTAGCTGACACACACACACCTGGGAAAGGCTGGCACAGGTTTACTAGCTATGCCCCCTTCTGCCCAGACTATAAGGTCGTTATCACTGCCACCAGCTGACTCTTTGTCAGTTACTTTAAGGCCCTTAGCAAAGGGTGTCCAATCTTACTGTGTAATGTTACTATTAATCCAAATGGTAGTTTGACCAAGAGCAAGGCTATTAGGAGTGGCCTGCACAATGTCACCAAATAGATATGCAAGTACTGTAAGAGCTTAAATATGTCTCTCAAATATCAGCCACAAAGATATGTTTAAATATATTTAATAACACATAATAAAAGAACAAGAAAATACTCAGTAAATCACCACAGTAACTTCAGAGTTCAAAATCACAGGAAATATTTGCAACAACATTGCAGGACAGTCTCAAATAAATACAGAAAACATCTAAACTAATCCTTATTGAATCTAAAAGAAAGTACTGGACCCTAGTTAACTTATTTACAGAAGAAGCAGGCAGAAGTGGTGAGTGATGTTTCCAGGTCAAAGACAAAATACAAAATGCCCACTTTCTCTCTCTCAGAGAGTTCTTAAATTAATATCTCAAATATTGCTGCTGGGATATTTGCAGCATGACATCACTTTTTTGTCACCTGACTTCAGTTCCCAGGCTAACAAACAACCCCCACTGATGCAGCATCTAGCATCTCCCTGTGAAAATACATAGCTTTTAGATGTTTTAATCTGCTAGAAGATATAAAGCAGCAATAAAACACTTACAAGACAATGCAGAAGGCTGCCTAGTTTTAGACATCCTGTCTCCTTGCTGCATTGAAACTAACTTTTATAGTACAATTATAAAACAATGTAATTTCAACTATTTTCTTGAAGTTTTGCAAGTTAATCCTCTATGTTTTAGTTCCCACTGTTAAAACATATGCAGTTACACAGGTACAATAGTTTATATACATTTCTGTTCTTTTCCAGTAGGGTACAATGTGGACACATCCTTAAGCTCAGTACTTTACATACACACGTCTGTACCAGCAGCTTGATATATAGACAACATACAGTTTTAATATAGTGGTAACACAAGCAATTGCATCCTGCTGATATTCACAAATGACATATAACTATTTACAAAATTCCATATAGCTGTGCTGGCAGTATCTCCTTCTGTCACACTTCTGTATAAATAATATTAATATTCACAAATGACATAGAATTATTTACAAAATTGCAGATAACTGGGCTGGCAGTATTTACTTTGGTGACAGCATCATCTATAATTTGTTAGCCGTTGCATATAAAACGGATGCAGTAGACACGTGTTCATTCAATCCTGGTGGAAAAGTGGAACCTAACCTTAATTGCCACATTAATTCTTTAGTGTTAAGCCACCCCTTCCACCCCCCTGGGTTTCAACTAATTTTTTCCAATATTCCAAAGGAGACATTTTAAACTCCTTATAAATTATTGAGTGTTTATACAAAATGGTATTATCTTTATGGTTGCCAGTATCATTAATATGTTCATAAGTGCATGTTTTAAATGCATGCTCTGTTTTGCCAACATAGACTGCTGTACACCCATTGCACTTTGTCAAATAAACAACTCTTGAAGTAGCAGAATTCCCCTTCTAGAATGTAATTTTAGTTTTTAAGATGTTATCAAGTACCAGGGTTTGAACCTTTGTAATAAAAGGATATTGTTTACAGCATCCACAAGGGAAGTACCTTTATCTATTGATAAAACGTCATATCTTTTACTTTCCAATAAACATTTAAAAGTAGGTGCTGTCTTCATTATAAAAATAGTTCAACCACCATCATTTTATATACATTCGAATTTACTGTAAAATACTCCATTTTTTAACTATCTCCTTAGAAAACTGTAAGAGCTTTTTTGTATTTCACCTCTCTCCTCCATATGTGATTTGACCAAACCTGTTACCAAAAGGGGCTTATATTTACCCCTCCCCATTCATTAAAAATTTTGTTGATCAAACTACTAACTAAATTAATGGGATAACCTGTAATGACAAGCATTTATTTCAACTTAACAAATTCATCCCACACCTCATCATTTTGAGATGTCATTCTCACCACCCTAATTTCTTGTCCTTTCACTAGACTCTTCTTTTGCAAAAGGGGTGCCAGCTAGTAAAGTGTAAATAGGAATTACAAAATGTATTTTTTCTGTACACATTTGACTTAAATCCTGATGTTGTGTGGGATAGGAGGGTGTCTGAATAGTTTATTTTCTCTCCACTCCAAGTATATGTGAATTTAAGAAGTTCTGTGTTGGTGTTCAAATATTCAACAAATGAATGAATCTCTTCCTCCTTTACATCTCATAAAATAAAGATATCACCAAGAAATCTCAAATATAAATGGACATTCTTGGAAAACCTGCTGTTAAGCGTGTACTGGTTTTCCCATATTAACAAAACTATATTTGCAAAAACAGGGGGGGCAGGCTGCACCCATAGCCATTCCCCTGATTTGTTGGAAAAACGCACCTTCTAAAAAATATAATTGTTGTCTAAAATAAACAACATTAATTCCACAGCTAAATCAACTTTCTCATTAGATAAGGATGAAAACTTCCTTAAGGTATTATGGAAAAATTCTAGCCCCTCTTTATTAGGTATGACTGTAAATAAGTCCATGAAATCAATAGTTACAAAATTAAATCTTTCCTTCAGAGAGAAACTTAGGAATGATAGAAATTTATGCATTATGAAACTTGATAAAGGAGGTGGAATAGTTTTATTTGATGCACAAGATCATTCCAACCTTGTGTTGGATATCTTGCACAACACTGAAATATATACCCCTGTATCTAAAAACCAAATCAATGTTGCGTATTGAAGAATCAATTCATATCTTGAAGAGTATGTATTAGATTAACATGTTGATGCTGAAACCTACAATTTTTTGTATTAAATTTTAAGCCTGTTATCCTTACGATTTTCGGAATTTGAAAATGTATAAAGATGTTTCTAAACCTCCATTAAGACCAATAGTTTCAAAACAGGAATCAGAATTATATCCTTGGCAGTACTGGCAGATAGGTGGGTGAAGCATATTGTTAATGCAGCACCACACCTTATCAAGGACTCCTGGGACTTTTGGGGGCAAATGAAGAGTAACCTCTGGAGGAAAGATTTAATTTTTGTAACTCTTGATGTCACAGGTTTATTTACATAGGTAGGTACTAGGCTATCGGCCCTAGAGCCTATATAAGCCTAGCCAAAAAAGTTCCCTGGCTTTCACCACCCAAGAATTTATTTTCTTGTGCCCCCTGTCGAGCTGAGCCACAGAAGTGATCACCGGTGTAAATTTCCTATTTCCCATCCAATTGTCAAGATTTTTCTTAAAGATGGCCAATGAGGAGCTTTGTTTGACTTGAATGGGTAGTTTGTTCCAGAGCATGGGAAGTCTCTGGGACAGGAATCTATCCCTCCAGCATGTTCTGTTTATTGTGGTGACAAGATTTAGATCCCTGGAGCAAGTGGCTCGGAGGGATTGGGATTTCTTTAAGTGCAGCATGTTCAGCAGATCTGGGTTTGACATGGTTTTGTATGTTAGGCAAAGATCGCCTCTGAGTAGGCGATATGTGACAGGGTAGAGCTGGAGTTTTTTGAGAAGGTCTGCATATGGTATATATTTCAGGCCGGTAATCCTCTTAGTGAGGTATTTCAGTGGCCTTTCTAGCTATTGTATTTGTTTTGTGAGGTACATGCCAAATGGGGCGTTGTACTCTATAATGGGTCTAATGAGGGATGAGTAGAGAGGAACAATGACCGCTTTTTTTTGGAAGAGAACCCCTTTGTGATGAGGTGTGCCACGTAGAAGGATTTCCTGACTACTGTGGTGATGTGATTATCAAAGTAGAGGCTATTGTCCACCTGTGTCCCAAGGTCTCTTATCACACTTTCGGTGTTTAGTAGGTACCGCCTATGTGGTAGTTCATGGGTACAGTGTTTTTCCCAAAGGGGATGACAGTGAACTTCTTGGCATTGAGCTTGAGGTCATGACTTTGACACCAAGCATCAGTCTCAGTGAGGCCCCATTGTAGAATGTCCACATCATTAGCCGATTCTATTATGGCTCGTAGGTCGCAGTCATCTGTGAACTTCATTAGCCAAAGACCTGCTGTATTAGCCTGGATTTCTGAGAAGTAAATACCAAACAGGAGAGGTCCCAGGACGGAACCCTGTGGTACTCCACTAGTCACTGGTCTGAAGTCGGATTTGGGGTCGGCTACTTTCACTGTGTGGGTTCTGTCAATGAGCCAGTTGGCCACCCATCTTGTGACATAGGGATTTATGCCCAGTCTAGTGAGTTTATCTATAATTCCAGAGTGGGGGATAGTGTCGAAAGCCTTGGCAAGGTCAAGATAGGTTGTGTGCACCACCTTACCCTTGTCCACGGCTGTGGTGACTGCTTCAAAGAAATCAGTCAGGTTTAGGAGACATGATCTACGTTTTACAAACCCAAACTGAGTGGGGTCCAGAGTTTAGAGGTTACCTATGTCTTTTTTTATAAGCTCCATGATGATATGCTCCATGGCCTTGCAGACCAGGCTCATCAGGCTAATGGGGCAGTAGTTCTCGGGGTCCGTGGTGGCATCCCCTTTGTGGAGTGGGATAACCATCGCTGTACACCATTCAGTAGGCACAAAGCCTGAAGTGAGGCTATGAATTGAACATGGTATTTAAGTGGGATGCCAGTTTGTTCTGTAGTTCGTGCAAGACGCAGCCTGGGATGTTGTCAGGTCCCATGGATGCTGTGTTCTTGGCTTTGGAGAGTGCAGTCTTTACATGTGCATCCATGATTACAGGGGCTTTGCATTCTTATGGTATAGAGATGGGCTCTTTGGGGGGTAAGGGGGGTTAAGCTTGCATTGACTCTATTAGCCAGGATGTTGGCAATATCAGTTGGTTCTGTATATCTAGTGCCATTGTGCTGTAGTTCAGAGCAGATCTGAGTGTTGCCATTGAGATTTGTGACATAGCTGTAGAATGCTTTGTGGTTGTCTTTAGAATCAGTGGCAATTTTATTTTCATAACTAGCTTTTGAGGATTTTATGAGGAATCTCAGCGTCTTGCTGAGGCTGACCAGGAAATTCCTGCAATCATGGGATTTTTACTCTTTTTTGCAACAGTTTCTTCCTTCTGTTGTAGAGTTTGTTTATGGCAGGGGACCACCAGCTTGGCTTCCTTTTTTGGAGGATAGTGTCTTGGTTCTGTTGGGGATGGCATGATCCATGCACTGAGTATGTGCTTATACAGTGCATTTGTATAGGATTCAGCCATCGTACCGCTGCTTTCAGTCTGAATGGGTGCCATGAAGTTTGCCACTTTCTTAAGAAGCATGAAGTTGGCATTGGAGAATTTTTTATGATGGTTTCTGTAATGTGGGTAAGGGCAGGATATGGATGTCAAGGGTGATTAGCTTGTGGTTGGATCTGACCAGCGAGGAGTTAACTACTGGCATGGAGCATCGGTTACCCATATTGGTAATGACCAGGTCCAGGATATTGCTGCCCCTGGTGGGGGTATGGACAAGCTGATCCAGGGCATTTGAATTTATGAATTCCAGAAAACATTGAGCAAATGAGCAAGTGCATGAGTAGTTTTCTTAGTTGATGGAGGGGTAGTTAAAATCTCCCATTATTAGGGTATTGAGCTGTACCTTAATGGTGTCCAACATATCAAGAAACATGGAGTAGGCATCCTGGGGCATGGTGGGGATCTGTAACAAGCTACAACCTAGATTGCAGACTTGCCCAGTGTTAGTTGCACTTGAATAATTTTGGATACTTTATGTAGCCTGGAGATGTGGATATCCTTAACGAATATGGAGACGCCTCCTCCTTTAATGTTTCGGTCCAGGTTAGGTGGCCGAAAGGTGTGGTATGAATTATAGCCTGGTAATGCAGGGGTGCTCTCTGGAGCCTTGAAACAGGTCTCTGTCACTGCACAGATGTCGATGTTTTCTATCTTAAGGAGTGCCTCGAGTGTGTGCATTTTGAGGTTTAGACTTTTAGCATTGAGTAGCATTACCTTCAGTTTTGCTTGCTTGTACCTGCTATGGTGGTGAGTTCATCATTTGAACATTGCCTAAAAAAGGCACTATAGGGGTGGACATGTCTGAGCCAGTATCCGGAATCCCAGGGGCGACAGGTGCAGGCCATCTCTGGCAAAGCATCGTGGTCTGTTGAGCATGTCATCCCAGAGAGACAGATACTGGATCCCCTTAGAATGACACCAGAAGCTTAGCCAATTGTTGAAGTCAATCATTTTGTCCTTGTACTGTGGTATCATTCTGGGCAATGGCAGGATGCTACTCAGGGCTAGGGTCATACCTTCCTAGGCTACATGATCCGGGAGTTCCTCCATGTCTCTTTTCATGTAGTCCAGGGAGGTACGTCTCAGGTCATTCACACCAACATGGGCAATGACAGAGTCACATTTGTACTTGTTGTGGAGTGACCTGAGTGCATGTGTTATGTGGCAGATCCTGGCACCTGACAGGCAGCTGACAGTAATTTTCTCCTTGTTTAGCCTGGTGAGTGGGCCATCAGTGTGCCTGACTATAGAGTCGCCTATGACTAGTGTTGGGTATGTTGTTTTGCCTTATGGGCTGAGGTTGAGTGGCACACTGATTTTGTGGGCTATGTGTCATTTGGGTGGTGTTGGGGGTGGTGTTTGCTTGCCTTTCAGTTTTGGAGGTCTCTGTTGTTAGGGCAGATTTATATTGAGAGCCTCCGCAAATATAGGTGTGTGTTTTGTGTTACTATGTGTGGGTTTAGGTGGTGTAGGTTTTGATGGGCTATGTGTTGAGTATGGTGTGGTGCAGGTGTTTACCTTCTCTGCTTGACTGACTAGTCCAGTCTTGGCTGGAGAGAGCTTGGCTTCCAGTTTGGCTATATAAGTGCATCTCTCACAGGTTGTGGTGTTGGGTGGTAGGAGGAGGGGGTTGTCAGTGTACATGAGACAATTGCTACATTGCCCCAAGATACCCAGATTCATCAGGTAGACAGGGGAAAACGCTGGGAGCTGACCCTTACAGTCATTCCTAAAAATGAGAGGCTGGAGTTTTCCCATGATACCTTAAGGAGGTTTTCATCCTTATCTAATGAGAAAGTTGACTTAGCTGTGGAATTCATGTTATTATTTTAGATAACAATTATATTTTTTCGAAGGGGAGTTTTTCCAGCAAATCAGAGGATTGGCTATGGGTGCAGCTTGCACCCCTGTTTTTGCAAATACTGTGTTGTTACGATGGGAAAACCAGTACATGTTTAATAGTAGGTTTTTCAAGAATCTCCATTTATGTTTAAAATTTCTTGATGATATCTTTATTGTATAGAATGGAAAGGAGGAGGGGATTCATTCATTTGTTGAATATTTGAACACCACAGAATTCCTTAAATTCACACATGAATGTGGGAGTGGAAAGAAAATAAACTATTTAGAAACCCTCATGTCCAACACAACATCAGGATTTAAGCCAAATGTGTACAGAAAAGATGTTTTGTAATTCCTATTTACACTTAACATCCTTTCTCAAAAGAAGAGTCTAGTGAAAGGGCAAGCAGTTAGGGTAGCAATAATGACATCTGAATATGATGAGGTGTGGGATGAGTTGGTTAAGTTGAAATAAATGTTTGTTGTTGGAGGTTATCCCATTAATTTAGTTAGTAGTTTGAGTAATGAAGCTTTTAGTTAATGGGGAGGGGTAAATATAAACCCCCTTTTGTGAACAGGCTTGGTCAAACCACATATGGAGGAGAGAAAGGTGACATAGAGAAAAGCTCTTACAATAAAGTAAAACCAGTTTTCTAAGGAGGTTAGAGAAATAGTTAAGAAAAATTGGGATATTTTTAAAGTAAATTTGGATCTATATAAAATTGTGGGGGTCAAACCTATTTTTATTTATTTTATTTACTGGGCAAGTAGCCTGTTTTCAGCAGAGACCTGGGGAGAAAATCTCCATAACAATAGTACAAAAATATTACAAACATTCTAAAAGATTTACAAACAATATACAAAAAGTTTGACAGTTGCCAATAATCACAATTTACAAAAAAGGGGGAATGTAAAACAGAAATCATTACATTTCCTAAGCCTTACTACAGACAGTAATATGAAACTCATTAGAAATATAACTAAAAACCATTGTGGTATTTTCATTTTGTAGAAGTAAGACAAGAAGATAACAGACTAGAAAACATTTGTAATGAAGACAACACCTAATTTTAAACGTTTATTGGAAAGTAAAAGATTTGAGATTTTATTAACAGATAATGGCACCAGATTACCAATGTTTTGTGCTTTCTGTGTAGTAGAGTTCCAGTAACCATCAAAAAGCCACACGCTGTCCAGGTCAGGAGTGTGTTCCAACTGTTTATTAGAAAAACTTAAAAGTTAAGCTCTTTCGTCCACTCAAGGACTTCATCAGAACCTAATACAATTTAAAATCACATGACTTACATACAGCCTAAAACGTACATCACCCAATCACATTATACCCTCGGTGCAAACTCTTTTAACTTTTGAGTGCCCATCATATGTAACAGTCAGTAAAAATTGGAAGTCACTAATGAAAGCATAGTAAGTAATGAAACTATAATAAAAACATGGTAAAAATCTAAGTCTTCATGTAATGTTTATAACTAGACATATATTAGTATAGCCACATTTCAAAATGTACCTGTTGTAAAGCAATTCTATTTAAAATAAATGTATTTTTTTAAATAAACAATATATATAAATAAATAATGTTACAGTTTGGCAGCTCTCATTTTAAAAGTTTCCAAAATGTCATGGTTATTAAGTTCAATGAGGGAAAGTGGGCTATTCTGAAAACTGATGAAGAGTTATTCCAGCACATAGGAGAAACACCTACATTTACATACAAGGTTAATAGGAACATCAAACAAGTGTTAAGAGAGGGACCCCCAACTCCACAAACTTGGAACCATCAAATGTGGTAGGTGCAATTGCTGCCAATATATAGTTAACAAAGGAGAAATTATCTTGAGCAACAATTTTCACACAAAAATTACTTTCAAAAGAGGAGACTGCAACACACGTGGTGTGGTGTATTTAGCCCTCTGTGATACTTGTTGCTCATTTTATGTGGGGAAAACAGAGAGGAAACTTTCCAAAAGAATTTACGAACACTTATACGACATAATAAAATCCAACCAGAACAATGCATTGTACAAACACACTTGTGTTTGTGAGGGCCACAAGAAGTTTGTTTTTGGTATTTTAGAAGTAGTTCCACTAGAGGCTAGAGGAGGAGCTTGGGAAACCAAAACAGAGTATAAGGAACTACTGTGGCAATTTATATTGGACGCAATGCATAAACCAGATTTAAATGAATATGTCACCATTTAAACTGTACTAAAAATGAGAGCTGCCAGACTGTAACATTATTTATAGGTCTGAAACTGTCCAAAAATAAAAGAATGGTAGCGACGCAGGTATGCCAGTAGTCGATTTATTGTCACGTAGTTTATTTAGCAGTTTGCCAGGTTTGTTCCTCCTTCTATGTAGGAAAAACGAACCGCACCTTCAAAGAAAGGATACGTGAACATATATATCATATGAAAAAGAGGTCTCCGTATAATGCTCTAGCCAAGCATGTTATCCAGCGAGGGGAAACACATACATTCCTATTCAAAGTTTTAGAAGTCATCACACCTAGTATACATGGAGGTGACGTTAGGAATCACACAGAGTGTCAGGAAAGCAACTGGATAATCAGACTGAAAGCAGACAGAGACTCTGGACTTAATGAGAGAGCCTCAATAAAACCTAAACTTAGGAAACGTAGGAATATAAAATAGGATGTGATTTCCTAGAATTAAGTATATGGATTTAGTGCAGGAATATATATGTCACTAGAGTATTTTAAGAAGTGTATATACGCATACAATTTTAACATTTTTATGTAATTTTTAGATAGTTTATTACTGAATTATATGTAGAGAGATATTTATATTATATATAGTTCTCATATATATTGTTTTTTATATAATGTATAGCATCTACTTTTAGGAATTTTGTATCATAATTATATTATATATATGCTCTTCATAGTTAGATGTATAGTTACTTTAAGACTTGATTGTGAACTGAACGTGATAGGTTAATTAGTTAAATGTTAGAGTATATATATTATGTATTTGATAATTCCTGTTATCTATGATCTGAAGAAGCTCTATGAGTGAAAGCGCTAATCTGAAGGAAGTTTATATTTTAAGCTGACAATAAATCGACTACTGGCATACCTGCGTCGCTACCATTCTTTTATTTTTGGACAGTTTCTGACTTATATTCTGGAGTTGGGGCATTTACCTGGTGTTTGGGCAGTAGCTCTGTTTTTGTCTACATTATTTATAGGTCTACCTGAGAAGACCGACAAGCCAAAACAACGACAACGAGATAACCGACACCGGAAATACCCGACAAGTTGAAATCCCGACACCGAAAACACCAACATGCAAAACGAGCACAGCTGTGTAAGTGTGCGATAGTGACAGACTTTAGGGTTAGGGTGCGGGTAAGGTAAGTGTGCGGTAGTGACGGACTTTAGGGTTAGGGTGCGGGTAAGGTAAGTGTGAGATAGTGACGGACTTTAGGGTTAGGGTGCGGGTAAGGTAAGTGTGCGATAGTGACGGACCTTAGAATTAGGGTTTGGGTTAAGGTTAGTGCATAGATAGTTGTGTATGTAAGGTTTAGTGTAGGTTTATAAGGTTTTTTGGTGTGTTGTGTGTGTTTTTTGGAACAGCGAATTTGTTTTGTTTTGTTAACTGTCGGGATTGTGCTTTGTCGGGCATGTGACTGTGTGGTCTCAGCCCTGAAACTAGTAGCTTATTAGCCGCTCTGGGTCAATTCCTATCTCTTTCAGTTTCCCTGCTTTAGAACCCGCATTTGTGTGGTTTTGCACGATTTTCCGCATAGCGCAGCATCGGGCAGCGCCGCTTAAACGGGTTTAAACTATTCCCGGCTCCACAAAGTCTGCTTGCTCTTCACTTTTTCCCTTAGAACTGTTCTAATTCTCAAAGTAAGCACTCTATTTTCATTCTAAAGCCCTGCAGTTGCTCATATAAGTAATCTTATAAGTAAGCACTAATAAACTAAAGCACTACACCCTCTTATACTCCCTTTAATTACTTGGCTCCCTATTGGTCCTTTTTGATCAGTCAAAAAGTAGTTCCTTATACTATTCTGGCATGTCCAAAAGTCAGTTTCGGGTTTACTCTCCAGTCCAGCTGGTGAATATGGGAATCTTGAGGCAATGTTACAACTGCCTTATGTACACAGGCCACCCTCTCCTCCTCCCAACAAGCTCAAATATATGTGAGAGATGCAACTATATAGCCAAACTGGAGGCTGAGCTCTCGCAACCCAATACTGGCGCAGTCAGTCAGGACGAGAAGGTAACCATACACACAACAAATCCAGTCTCACATAGACCTATCGCAACAGAAAACCAAACACATAAACACACAAAAACATACTAAGTGGCTCTAAATAAAAATCTGCCCAAGCAGCAGAGACCTCCAAAGCAGACATCCAAGCAACCGCTACCCCACAATACCCACGTATCACATAGATCACAAAGTCAGTGTGCCACACAGTCACAGCCCTTAAGGCTAAACAACACACCTAATACACTTGTAATAGGTGACTCTATTGTCAGACACACTGACGTCCCACTCACCAGGCCGAACAAGGAGAAGGTCACTGTAAGCTGCCTGTCAGGTGCTAGGATCCGCCACATAACACAAGCACTCAGGTCACTCCAAAGCAAGTACAAATATGACTCCGTCATTGTCCATGCTGGTGTGAATGACCTGAGACGTACCTCCCTGGACTAACTGAAAAGAGACATAGAGGAGCTCTCTGATCATGTAGCCCAGGCCGGTATGACCTTGACCTTGAGTAGCATCTTACCCTCACCAAGAATAATGCCACAGTATAAAGACAAAATGATCAATTTTAACAATTGGCTAAAGTATTGGTGTCATTCAAAGGGGATACAGTGTCTGTCAGCCTGGGATGACATGCTCGACAAGCCACGTTGCTTCGCTAGGGACGGCTTGCACCTGTCACCCCTGGGCTTTCAAATACTGGCTAAGGCTCTTGCCACCCCCATACTGCCTTTTTTAGGCAAGCATCAAAAGACAAACCCACCTCCATAGACAACACAAAGAAAAAGAAATTAAGGGTAATGCTGCTCAACGCCAGAAGTCTAAACCTCAAGATGCACGCACTCGAGGCTCTGCTCAGTATGGAGAATATCGATATCTGTGCAGTAACAGAAACCTGGTTCAAGGCTCCAGATAGCACCCCAGCACTACCAGGTTATACCTTGTACCATGCTTTTCGGCCCCAAAACTCGGACCGAACCACAAAAGGAGGGGGAGTATCCATATTCATCAAAGATACCCACACCTCCAGGTTAGTGGCACTGCATGAAGCATCAGAAACCATCCATGTGTAACTAACAGTGGGCAAAACTGCCTTTCAGTTTGTAGCCTGCTACAGACCACCCTCCCAAACTCAGGAACCCCACCCGTCTTTCCTGAGAACACTGGAGAATATGAAGGTCTCTCCAAACACCATTATATTGGGTGACTTCAACTACCCAAACATAGACTGGGAGCACTACTCAAGCCCCAACACCCTCGCCCAATGGTTCCTAGAATTTATAAACTCAAATGCTATGGAACAACTGGTCACCACTCCCACAAGAGGGGAAAACATATTGGACCTGATCATCACCAACATGGGGACTCTATGTTCCATACCAGAGGTATACCCCTCACTGGTAAGATCTGACCATAAATTAATCTCACTGGACATCCATATCCCGTCCCCACACCCAGCCAAGGAAACCATGGTGAAGAACTTCTCAAAAGCAAACTTCACACTTCTCAAAACCGAGGTGGAATCCTTCAAAGCCCCCAGGCCAGTGGAAAATACGGCCCAAACCGCAGAATCCTTTACAAATGCTTTCTATGGACACCTACAGGAATGCATGGATCGTGCTATCCCAAATAAAACCAAGACTCATTCCTCCAAAGGCAGGAGACCTGTCTGGTGGACCCCAGCCATAAATAAGCTATACAACAGAAGGAGGAAGCTACTACATGATAGAGCAAAATCCCAAAAAGGGAAGGCATATCTGATCAGTACTATCAAGAAACTACGATCCCTCATAAAATCATCTAAGGCCAGCTTCGAAAGACAAAATTGCACAAGATGCTAAAGATAATCACAAGGCCTTCTTTAGTTATGTCAGGAACCTGGGTGGCAACTCCCAGATATGCTCTGAGTTAGTTCAAAATGACAAAAAATACACTGAACCCACAGACATTGCCAACATCCTGGCAGACAGGTTCAGTGCAAACTTCTCCCCCCCCCCAAAAGAGAAAATGTCTATCCCATCAGAGTGTAGCCTCCCTGACATCACAGATGCACAGGTGAGAGATGCCCTCTCCAAAGCAAAAAACACAGCATCAGTGGGACCGGACGGTGCCCCGGGCTGCATCTTACATGAACTCCAAGAAGAACTGAACCCTCACATAAAGTCACTGTTCAGTCTCAGCCTTACTACAGGATATGTACCCAAGGAATGGCATACAGCAACAGTGGTCCCACTCCACAAAGGTGGTGCCACAACGGACCCCGGAAACTATCGCCCTATAAGCCTGACTAGCCTGGTCTGCAAAGCTATGGAGCGTATCATCATGAAAGTCATAAACAAAGACATTGGGAACTTCCAAACACTGGATCCTACCCAATTCGGCTTTGTTAAGGGCAGATCTTGCCTCTTGAACCTGGTAGACTTCTTTGAAGCAGTCACCAAGGCCATAGATGAAGGGAAGGTAGTCCACACAGCCTACCTGGACCTCGCAAAAGCCTTCAATACAATACCCCACTCGGGCATCATAAATAAGCTCACCAGCTTAAATATCAACCCCTATGTCACAAGATGGGTTGCAAACTGGCACAGGGATAAAACCCACATGGTCAGAATTGCAGGTGCCATGTCAGACTCTAAACCAGTTACAAGTGGCGTCCCACAAGGCTCAGTCCTGGGACCTCTCTTGTTCGGTATATATTTCTCTGAGGTATAGGCTAACATGGGAGGACTATGGCTCACCAAGTTTGCAGATGACTGCAAACTGGGTGCCATAACTGACTCGCCAACTGACCCAAGCATCCTCCAAAAGGGTCTCACAAAGACGGATAACTGGTGCCAGAGCCATGGTCTAAAGCTAAATGCCAAAAAGTGTATAGTCATCCCCTTTGGGAAAAACAAAGTGCCCACAAATTACCACATAGGTGGTAATCCATTAAGTACGGAAGAAGTAATTAGGGATTTGGGGACCCAAGTAGATAGCAATCTCTTCTTTGACAATCACGTTGCCAAAGTGGTTAGAAAGACCTTCTATATAGCCCACCTTATCACGAAAGGGTTCACATCTAGATCAAGAGAGGTCATTGTGCCCCTCTACTCATCACTCATCAGGCCCATAATTGAATACAATGCCCCATTTGGAATGTACCTTACCCGACACCTGCAGCAACTGGAAAGACCCCAAAAGTAACTCACCAAGAGGATCAAGGGACTCAAACAGATGCCCTACGCAGTTAGGCTAAAGAAACTCCAGCTCTACTCAGTTGCTTACTGCCTACTCAGAGGTGATCTGTGCCTGACGTATAACCCAGAATTAATGGACATGCTCCAACTCAGGAAATCCAAATCCCTTAGAGCTACAAGCTCCAGGGACTTAAACCTCAGCACAGAAATAAATAGGACATGCTGGAGGGACAGATTCATATCCCAGAGGCTCCCCTCACTCTGGAACAAAATCCCAATCCATGTTAGGCAGAGTCCCTCAATGACCCTCTTCAAGAGAAATCTTGACGAGTGGATGGGAGATCGTAGGTTTACCCCTGGGATCTCTTCTGTGTCCCTACTAGACAGAGGCACAGTAAACTAACCTCAAAAGGGGTATCTTCTGTGACCTACTATACAGAGTCACAGTCACCTAAACTAAAAGGGTGGCAAAAGCCAAACACACTCTGGCTAGGCTTATAAATGCCCTAGGGCAGATAGCCTAGTATCAAACTATGAACCTATGTGAACTTTTGTGTTTTTGCACTTTCGTTTTTGTAGTGTCAGTGATCTCGTTGTTGGTCTTGTGAGCTGTCGGTTTACTGTAGTAGACCCAGATATATATATATATATATATATATATATATATATATATATATATATATATATATATATATTGTTTATTTTAAAAAATACATTAATTTTAAATATAATTACTTTATAACAGGTACATTTTGAAATGTGGCTATACTAATATATGTCTAGTTATAAACATTACATGAAGACTTAGGTTGTTACCATGTTTTTATTATAGTTTAATTACTTACTATGCTTTTGTTAGTGACTTTTAATTTTTATTGACTGTTACATATGATGGACACTCAAAAGTTAAAAGAGTTTACACCGAGGGTGTAATGTGATTTGGTGATGTATGTTTTAGGTTGTATATAAGTCATGTGATTTTAAATTGTATTAGGTTCTGATGAAGTCTTTGAGTGAAAGAAAGCACTTAACTTTTAAGTTTTTCTAATAAGTTTTTCTAATAAACAGTTGGAGCCCACTCTTGACCTGGACAGCGTTTGTTTTTTGATAGATAATGGTACCACCCCTTGAGGATGCTGTAAACAATTAAAGCAACAATGTGGAAAAGCACTCAAAAGTAGTACCAATAAATCATAAAGAGAGTGCTAGAGCCAAAGCTGAAACCAAACAAGTTATATCCAATTAGTTTATTAAGTCCACACAGAGCAGCCGATACAAACATAAATGCCTTCACACATTAAACTTGCATTTTCATCTCAATGAAAAAGACTTCATCAGATGACCAGTGTAGAATCAGTTAATCATTTATATTAAGATTAGTTAGTAATGGGCCAATGAATTTGTATAAAATGCATTTAAAAAGACCAATGCGAATTAGGCTTAAAACCAAGAAAACTATTAAAACTTCATTTAAAACCACTTACACATATTATTTACACTTCTCATGAGCTAAATGTCTTTCGGCTTTTCCCGGTTAGGGGTCGCCACAGCGGAACTCCGGTCTACTAATGATTGGTAGTTGATTTTTACGTGCCGAGTTACCAACTGTGACGCACAACCTTCAACGAAGGTATGCCCATTCATGCATGTCTCCTCGCAGAACACGCTCTAGCTGAGATTCGAACCAGACAGCGTCTTACTGTGAGGCGACAACGCTACCACAGCACCACCACCACGGGTTAATGAAACATTCATAAATAAATCTTAAAAAATAATAAATACATAAATACAAATATTAATCAACTTTTTTAAAAAATGTGAGTTAAAAAATGAGATTAAAAATTTGACTATTCCTTTTGTGTGGTATTATACCTATGTAAAACCAAGGGAATATTGCCATCTCCTGGCAAAACATACTATTACATCCCAAACCTTTCAAAGTTTAGCAGATCTTAATTTCAATAGTGGCAATATAGAGACGTAATCATTCAGCCCAGGGAAATTTCCTGCTTCAAGGGTAACTTGCCACCACAGTTTCCTGAATTCTATCCTCTTTTCCCATGGGCCTCCCCTAATATCATTTTTAATTTGTTCCAACACAAAGAAGGAGAATTTAGGTTTTATACATAACTTTGAATGTTTGAACAAAGCACTGGTTTCCTTACCAACTGCCATATCATAGATATGTTCGTAGATCCTTCTTTTTAACATTCTTTCGGTTTTCCTGACATAGAAGGAACTACAAACTAGGCAGGTAGCCAAATAAACTATTCCTTTTGTTTCACAGTTGTAGTAGTCAGTGCTATTAATCCATCTTTTTCTACACTCTAAATAAAACTTGTCTGTATTCATAATATACATACATTGAGAACAATGTCCACATTTGTATGTCCCAAACCTTCTTCTATTGGAATTAGGCTTACTATTCTTATTTTACAGAATCTTTTTTATGCACTGCGAGTTTTTATATACCACTTTGAAAGGAAATTTGGAAATATTATTCAGGTCCGAAAGGGCCACAAATCTATTCCATTCTTTTAGGAAAATGTTTCTAGTATTATCATTCAAAGCATTATATTCTAAAATCATTGCCTGTTGATAATTATTATTAACATTTATGTTGTTCTTATCCTTATTCACATCTACATCATTACTTTGTTCCATATGCCCCTGAATAGGTTTGAATCTACTACTTCGTCCTTTTTCAACCTCAGATCTAGTGTTTTTGATAAATTCCTGGGGGTACCCTCTTTCAATAAACATTTTTTCCAGTAAGTTACACTCTAATAAAAAATCTGTGTCAAGGCTAGTCATGCGACACCCCCTTACAAACTGCCCCTTAACTATGTTTTTCTTACAGTGTAAGGGATATCCACTTTGATAGTGGAGAAAAGAATTACAAAAGGTAGATTTTCTGTATATCTTAGTTTCAAGTTTATTATCTACCTTGTATACCTTTAGATCTAGGTACTGTAAAATTTCATCTGATATTTTGTAGGTAAGCTTTAAAAAGTTAGTAGTATCATTCATGTATTTCATAAACTCTTCAAACTTTTTTTTACCTGCTAGCCAAAAAATAACTATATCGTCCAGAATCCTTCGATAAAGGATCCAGCAGGACCTAAATTCAGAGTTTAAAATATACTTTTCTTCCCATTTTGCCAAAACCAAGTTGGCGTAGGTGGGGGCAGACGCTGCTCCCATTGCCACTCCTTGGATTTGCTGGAAAAATTCTCCATTGAAACATATAAAGTTGTTTTTTAAAGCCATGTCCATTAAAAAGACATTTGTTAGTTTCTCATTATGTGTTAATCCCTGGTCCTCAAAAATAATTTCCTCAAACATTTCCATCCCAGCAATATAGGGTATAGAGGAAAACAAATCTATAATGTCAATGGTTACAAATAGAAGGTCTTCATGATATAAATCATTAGAAATTTCTCTCAGGAGGTCCCATAAATGTTTTAAAATAGCTTTTCTTCTGACCCATAAATGCTTTAGTTTAGTATCCACATATTTAGCCAAAGGGACAGTTTTAGACCCTTCGGCCAAAACTATGGGCCTCAATGGTGGGTCTCTCTCATTTTTGTGGATTGTAGGGATTCCAAAAATAGTGGGTACCATAGGTTTATCCACTTTTAAATATATATAAATTTTTTGATCAATAAGACCTTCTTGCAACATATCGTTAAGGCCTATGTCAATTTTATTGTAGGCTATGTTCACCTCATTCTTGTAAACACTAGAATATCTTGAGTCATCCCATAATATTAGGTTCATCTTACCCTCATATTGTATACTATCCATTATAACCACCCACCCCGTTGCTGTAAACAATGTACTTTTATTACAAAGGTTCAAACCCTGGTACTTGCCAACATCTTAAAAACTAAAACTACAACCCAGAAGGGGAATTGTGCTACTTCAAGAGTTGTTTATTTGGCAAAGTACAATGGATGTTGGTAAAGCAGAGTGTGCATTTAAATCACATGTTTTCAGAATAGCCCACTTTCTTAAAATGATGTTTTTTACATCCCTGTTTCTCTCATTGAACTTAATAACCATGACATTTTGGAAACTTTTAAAACGAGAGCTGCCAAACTGTAACATTATTTATTTATATAGTTTATTTAAAAATACATTTATTTTAAATAGAATTGCTTTACAACAGGTACATTTTGAAATGTGGCTATACTAATATATGTCTAGTTATAAACATTACATGAAAATGTAGGTTGTTACCATGTTTTTATTATAGTTTTATTACTTACTATGCTTTTGTTAGTGACTTCTAATTTTTATTGACTGTTACATATGATGGACACTCAAAAGTTAAAAGAGTTTACACCGAGGGTGTAATGTGATTGGGTGATGTATGTTTTAGGTTGTATATAAGTCATGTGATTTTAAATTGTATTAGGTTCTGATGAAGTATTTGAGTGGACGGAAGCACTTAACTTTTAAGTTTTTCTAATAAACAGTTGGAGCCCACTCTTGACCTGGACAGCATTTGTTTTTTGATAGAAAATGGTACCACCCCTTGAAGATGCTGCAAACAATGTACTTTTATTACAAAGGTTCAAACCCTGGTACTTGCCAACATTTTAAAAACTAAAATTACAACCCAGAAGGGGAATTGTGCTACTTCAAGAGTTGTTTATTTGGCAAAGTACAATGGATGTACAGCATTTTACTTTGGTAAAGCAGAGCGTGCATTTAAATCACATCTTTTGAACGTGTTAATGCTACTGCCAATCTTAAAGACAATAGTGCTGACTATAAACACTCAATAATTTGTAATGAGTTTAAAAATTTCTCCTTTGGAATGTTGGAAGAATTAGTTTAAACCCCAGAGGAGGGGACCGGAAGGGATGGCTTAACACTAAAGAATTAATGTGATAGTTAAGGTTAGGTGCCACTTTTCCACCAGGATTGAATGAACATGTCTCTATTTCATCTGTTTTATATGCAAAGGCTAACAAATTATAAATGATGGTTTTCATGTATCTAATGTATATACGTTTAAGTGGTACTATTATTTAGTTTGGAGGGGCGGATGTTTTAGAATTTAGTGTTTATAATAGGATTTCAGTTATTGGAATGATTTTATGTTGTGGATTTTTAAAATACCTTTCTGTAGCTTTAGAATTTAATTGATGGCAGATTAATTTAATAATTAACAGATAGAATTACTTATAAAATGCTATAAAATGTTTTTTAATGATTCTTTATTCAGATAAAGTTTCATAACCTTAGTGGGACAAAAGTGCTCAATCTTTAAATAAATTTCATTTGTTTTTACCATTACTGGACCCTCAGTGGATTTATTATTGTCTGATTCTAAAGTTAGTAAGCACATTTTAAAGTATGCTTGTGATGCTGCTGATTCCTCCTCTACAGCTGCTGCTTCTGGGTCAGTATTGAGAAGGCAGGCTTGGCTTCGTTCTGAAATCTTCCCGAATGTTCAAACTGAAATTTTAAACACTCCATTAGATAAGGAGGCTTTCTTTGGGCCTTTTGCAGCAGAGGTGTGAAAAAGTGTGATGAAAGAGAAAAGTTATTACAAGGAATCACTCAGATTTTTCTACTCCTCCCCTTTTTAAAGGAAATAAAAAATTATCTCTGCTTCAACTCCCTTTTTCAATATGCTATTTAAGCAGCAATATGCCAGCATACAGGATTTTAAAAAACAAAGGCAAGGAGGATCCAAAAAGAATGGAAAAGTCAGAAAAAAAAATCAAGGACAGTCCTCTCAATTATCATGACTATTATTGTCCTGTCCAGGCCTCTCCATCTTCCCAACCTATCTCGCTAAGACTTTATTTTCCTTTGTGGCAAGAGAATGTTACAGACATTGGATTCTGAATGCAGTTCAGCAGGGTTACACTTGGCAGTGAGAATACCTTCCTCTTTCCCAAGAGATTTCTCCTTGCCCAGTGAAGCAAGTTTTATTCTTTCTTCCCATTCTGCATCAGATGCTGGCCCACGGAGTGATAGAACCTGTACCTCTCTGTCACTTGGGCAAGGGCTTTTATTCAAAGATCTTTCTTGTACCAAAAAAGGAAGGATCCTCAAAGCCTGTACTGGCTCTTTCTTTATGGCAAGATTCCAAAGTTCAAAATGTTATCCCTTCAGTCTGTTCATCCTCTAAGCCCCCCCCCCACCCCCACCCCCCAGCCTTCATGATAAATGTTGATTTAAAGGGCACATCTCATCACATTTTCATTGGCAAGCAGTTCAGGTTTGTTGTGTGTGGGTTACATTCATTTGTCTGTCTTAATGTTTTAGACTTTCCACAATACCAAGGGTATTTGCAAAGTGTTTTTCTCCAGACATCAGTTATTGCAAGCATCAATAGAATCACATCTTTCCATATTTTGATGCTTGTATGATCTTTGCAGACTCTCTTTTTTTACAGAATTATATTCCTGGGGTGTTTGCTAGCTTCTTGTCTGGCAAGGGGCTTTCTTCCTACAGAATTTTCAATCTGGCCAAGGACATTTACTACAAGCTTCCCCACAGTGTAGATTTGTTAACAGAAGACAGGTGTTTGATAGACTCCGACCTGATAATTTTTCACTTAACTGACTAGATGAGAGAATTTTGATGTCTTCAGGGCGCCTTCTTGTGAGGATGTGCAGCAGGGACTTAAGGAGATGAAAAAAATGGTACTAGGGAAATATGTGCAAGTGGAAAAGATTTTCTAGTTAGTTGGTGTCAGTTGAAAAGCAAGGACCCTCTTAAGGCCTGACTGCCCCTGGCTCTTGATTATTTGTGTGTGTTACTGTACTCTGGCCTTTCTTATTCTTCTATCAAAATGCATTTGTCAGCAATTTCTTCTTGTATACCCTTTGATTCCCCATTTTCTAACTATTCTCAAGTTGAACATTTTTTGAAAGGGGTTTTGCAGAACCTTCCACCTAAGAAACAGGTGGCTCCTCCTTGGGATCTCAACTTTGTGCATGAAAAGCACACTGTCTCCATTTGAAGCAGGCCATAATGCTGAATTGAGGTTCCTAACATGGAAGACTGTTTTACTCATTGCTCTGACATCTGCTGGGAGAGTATCTGGATTATAAGCACTTGTGGTGAGTCAAACCTCCCTCTTTGTTCACAAGGACAGGGTTTGTTTGACAACTAATCTTTCTTTTATGCCTAAAGTGGTCTCTGGGTTTATTTTAAGACAGACTGTTAATCTTCTTGACTTATTTTCCAAGACCAGGAATAAGGGAGAAAAGATTCCTCAGTTTCTGGATAGCCACAGGAAGCTCAGATACTACCTAGACAAAACTTGAGCCTTCAGTTAAGCAGGTTAACTGTCTTCTACAAGGGTAGAAGTAAAGGAAAACCTGTGTCTAGGATGACCATTTCCAGGATGTCTTATGTTATTGGTTTTGTTGCACTCCCCATGATAAGCCTCTACCAGGCAGTGTTAGGACCCATTCTATAAGGGTTTGGCTTCTTCTGTGGATTTCTGGAAAGGGGTAGACATTAGATGTATTCTAGAGGCAACAACATAGCCGTCTGTTCACACTTTCATTAAGCACTACAAACTTGACTCCTTTTCCAAGTCCAGAACAGGCTTTTCTGGAGTCTTAATTCATTATGCTTTGTATAAACATCAGTACAATTGCACTGACTCAGCCTTACTTGACAGGTTCAAACTAAGTTCTTCAATAAAGAACAAACCAGCTTGGTAGACAATAGGGAGAAAAAGTTGCTGTCTAAGAGTAGGAAGGAACGGTCTCATAATTGGAAGCACTCCCTCCTCTGATGAAATAAGCAAGTAATACACCTTGTAAAGCAATCTAAAGCTAACTATGAATCCAGATTAGCCTCCCTAGCAAAGAGTAACCATAAGGCATTCTTTAACTACATCTGTAACCTTAAAGGAAAAACCCAGATTTGTACAGAACTTGTTGTTAATGGTACCACATATACTGAACCATGGAAATTGCCAGCCTGCTAGCAGATAGGTTCAGTGAGAACTACTCTCCCTTGTCCCAACCACATATACCCCAAAGCAATCCTACCACCTGTACTCCACCTGTTATCTCTAAAGGGCAGGTCTTAAACGCCCTTTCCAAAGCCAAAAACACAGCCTCTATGGGACCTGATAACATCCCTGGCTGCTTTCTTAATGGAGTAAAACAGGAATTAGCTGCACCACTGGGCACTCTTTTCAACCATAGCCTAAACACTGGTTATGTCCCTGCGGAATGGAAAGCAGCTACCATCATCCCTTTATATAAAGTAGTTTATTCACTGACCCTGGGAACTATAGACCCATAAGCCTGACCAGCCTTATCTGCAAGGCCATGGAGAGAATCATCATGGACCTTATCAACAAAGATATGGGAGATGCTCCAAGTGCTTGACCTGACCCAATATGGCTTTGTTAAAAGGAGATTGTGCCTAATGAACTTGGTGGACTTTGAGACAGTCGCCAAAGCCCTGGACTAAGGTAAATCTGTGCATATGGCCTACACAGACTTAGCTAAGGCATTTAACACTATTCTCCACTCTGGCATCATTGATAAACTCACTCAGCTGAGGATTAAGCCATATGTTGTCAGATGGGTTACAAACTGGCTCACCAATAGAACACACAGTCAAAATAGGGGACTCTACCTGCACCAACAGACCTGTAACCAGTGGTGTTCCTCAGGGTTTGGTGTTGGGGCTCCTATTATTTGGAATCTACTTCTTGAATGTACAAGCAAAAACAAAAGGTCTATGGCTGACAAAGTTGCATATGGCTGCAAACTAGGAACGGTCATAGAGTCCCCCAAGTGATGTTGACATCCTACAAGAAGGTATTACACAGACCAATGATTGGTGCTAAAGCCATGGGCTCAAACTAAATTTAAAAAAATGCAGCATTATCCCCTTCTGCAAGGGCAACATCCCTGCAAATTACCATATTAATAACAACACCTTAAGCAGTCAATCTGTGGTGAGAGATTTGGGCATACAGGTTGATAGCAACCTCTTCTTTGACCACCATGTCTCTCAGTTGTAAGAAAGGCTTTCTACATTGCCTATCTCATAAGTAAGGGCATTGCTTCCAGAAAAAGAGGTCATAACCCCCCTGTACTCTTCCCTTATCAGGCCAAAAATGGAGTACAGTGCTCCCTTTGGTATGTACCTTACCAGACACCTGCAGCAATTGGAGAGACCTCAAAGGTTTCTTACAAAGAAAATTCAAGCCCTTCACCACATGTCATATGTTGATAGACTGAAATCACTGTCTCTATACTCTGTGTCATACAGACCACTCAGAGGAAATCTGTGCCTTGTGTTTAAAGCAATCTCAGATCCTGCTTTAATAGAAATTCTGCACATCCATAAGTCAAATGGTACTCAGTGCACTCGCTCTAGGGACCGTAACCTGGTATGTGACAACAACAGGACTTGCTGGAAAGACAGATTTGTTTCCCAAAGGTTACCTGTCCTCTCGAACAAACTCTCAATTTAGGTGAAGCAGAGTCCTTTGTTGACCCTGTTTAAGAGTAATTTGGATGATTGGATGGGAAACCGTAGTTACCCTGGAGGGTCTCACCAGCATCCCTCCTGGATGGGGGCAGTAGGTGTTGATTTAGCTTTGCTTGAAACATTGACACTCTAGGGAAAAGGGTTGGAACTTGGCTAGGCTTGTAAGGGCTCTAGTGCCATTAGCCTAATAACCTCCTATGTTCCTATTAACCTCCTTCCTTTGTTAGTTTTCTAAGATATGGTAATCTACCCATATAACTTAGGCTACTGCAACAGTGACCTATGCATTGAACATAGTACAATTGTGTAAGTAAATTTACCATAATCATAGATATTCTACTAGATCACTATTGCAGAAGCCTCCTCTTGGCCCTTTTTCTTTTTTTTTTTTTTCCAATATTTGATGTTTCATCCTTTTGTGCATAGAACAATGCTAGGAAACAAGCATAGCAATAAACTGTCAAGGCTCTTGCCTCCCACCAGGGCAAAAAAGAAAAACACTCTGAAGCTTTTTGCTCTCCAACAGCTTTTATATGGAGCTATTTTCAAGCGCTGACTGTTGAAACATGGACGGCACCCTTTAGCTTTGTAAGCTAGCTCGTCACAGGAAGTAGGACCCATATAGCTTAGGCTACTGCAGCAGTGATCTATTAGGACATCTAATGTTCTGGTAAGATTACTTACATAGCTGTGTTCTTGAGAGTAAGTAAGGGAATACTTTTATAGATCTCCTTGAACCCAGAAATTTTGGTATTGGCAATAGTGATCTGATAGTTAAAGTTCAGAGAGGATCGAGTTTTAATCAAAGGTTTGAAGTTTTGGATGTGTAATACGGTTCCCCAAGGATTGCAGAGTAGTAGCATGGTTGGATGAGAGTTTGTTTCTAAAAGATCATGGTGTTTTTGATTTTAGTAGTATTAATTTGTAGATCTGAGTAGTACTTTATTTATTGATTGATTATTTTTTGGGGTCTCCAATCCCATAGTGACAATCAAGCCCCCACAATCGCCATGTTGACGTACTCGTTCCCATAAGAGGTAAAGGGTGGGTGCTTGGGATGGGGCTGTTGAGACTTGTGACTTGTTTTATTACATGCCTGCCTTCCTCTCCATGACTATGGCAACTTCCACTGTTGTTAACTATGGGTGAGACATGCATATTTTCACACGTACAGTCCACTATGTGAAGCAATGTGTTATGCGAACGTGGTCTTCCAGGTCTACCCAGTGGACCAATCTGTGGTTTCTCCTGCCAAAGTAGGCAGACTGATAATTTAAGTTGTTCTTCCACCTCCACCCATGCCAGCTCTTAACACTAACCAGGCTGCTAACTGAATCTGAGTTGTTTCCACAGGTTCCCTATTGAAATGTCAGCACTCCTAATGCCAAGTGCCAGCACACAGAAAGAGACCAAAATGTGGAAGAGTAAGTATCGAACATCACTCTTCTCCTTTAAACTTAAGACCTCCTGTATCCTCCAAACTTGTATATACCAAGTTCAAGATCAGCATACCTCGGAGAAAATTAAATATTCTAAGAAATGGCCATCTCAGATGTGGTATATGCAAGTCTGTTTTATCGGGCATTCTGTCTCCATATTTCAAGACTTACTCGTGCAGGTTCTAATATTTCAAATGATTACTACTGCTGCTACATTCAGGGCTTGATTTGCCTTTGTCAGTGGAGCTGGCAAGAATCGGTTGCTATCTGAATATGCAGCTGACATCTGTATTACAGCTCCTCTGCATGATGTAAGTGCATGCTTTAATGAAAGGTTAATACTACAGGTCAGAAAAAGTACTGCTTTGTCTACCTTTAATGCTAGCCTTGCTGACTGGATGAGTAGTTACAAGATTATTATTTTTTTATGAAAATTAGAGAGATATACATTTTGGAATATGTACAAATAGTCATCCTTATTAATGAACAAAATCTACTCTAAAACTGGAATGTATTATCATATCTTGATAGGTTGTGTGCTAGTGCATAAAAGTCACAGCTAGGTGTTTTTTTTATTACATTTTAAGTTGTTTCCCAAAAAGACTGTCATAAAGACTTCTTTTCTGATTCTGTTTTATTTAGTGTCTGTCCTCCTCTCAAAGAGGAATCCAGATCTCTATAATATGACACACCCAAGATATTGTGAATTAAATGTTTTTTTACCCCTATTTAGTTTCTGTGCTTTCGTGTACTTGAGCAAGATTTTAAATGTTCAAAGCTGTAGTACTTTGAAAAATAAAATTCCAGACTCCTACACCTGCTACACTCTTGTAAGGTATGAAAGTTGTTAGTTTTGCACTTTCATTGAAAACTGACTGAACATTGTCACTCCAAAGAGTTAGTATTTTGATACTGTGTAGTGAAAACCATAAAGGAAGAATCTCACTGGCCAGAAAAAGAGAGCGAGAAAGGTATGTAATTCTGTTTCCAACCTATGGAAATATTTAATACTGCACATCAGAAAAAGTTCTACTTTTGACTACCTTTGAGGCTAGTGCTGACGATTAGATGTATAGACACAAATTTACACAAGTATTGTCATGTACAATCCTATTTCATATGGGAGGTAAGCATTATTAAGTGCCTGAAAAGGGAGGCATGAATATGTCTGTGTGTATATGGTTAATTAAGCATCTTGTGGTCCTTGTGATTGCTTATCTAGTATTGTTTCTTTGTATTTACAAGTGTGTATATATAGTGTTTTTGTACAGCTTGTCCCATGTAAAAAAAAATTTTTTTTCTTTTGCTGTCTCAGAAAAATAGTTTAACTTTCTATTTGCAACAAGACAGTTACAAGATGCAAATTTATGGATGATGTCCCAGAGTGAACACTATCTGCCTAGTGTGGGTTGTGCAGGGTGAGACAAATTCCTTTATGTAGAAATGCAAGGTATGAATTGAGAAAACAAGTGAAAGTGGGACGTTCATGATATACATTAAGGTAACACTTGTGAATTGGAGGGAAAACAAAAAAAAAGAAAGGGAGCAAAAAAATTCTAAATGGTAGACAGCATGTACATAATACCCTAGGATGAAAAATAAACAGGCATTAGACTGCTTGGAAAGCTAAGGCTGCAAGTTTCTGTAGTGTAGTGGTTATCACGTTCGCCTCACACGCGAAAGGTCCCCGGTTTGAAACCGGGCAGAAACATTTTAATTGTATGTTCTTGTAATCAAGTTTCATGAAATAGGGCAATGAACACTAGCACATGTTGCTGTCAATAGTTCTTTATTTTCTCATTACTTAACATGGATTATTTAACTGAATGGCTGAGGCAGATAGTTTTGAATGAGCCATTGATTTTTTTTTTGTGTGTGTGGAAGTTATGAGAAAAACAGTTGTTACTACAGTGGATGACAGACTGAATATTTGGGGAGGAAATGAAACTTACTTTACTGAATTTCCATACTGTAGTGGTTGTTGCATTTTCCTACCATGTGAAAGGTCCCTGGTTCAAAACCCAGTGGAACAGTTTTTCTCCAACTATTTATTTGCATTCAGGTTTGAATGACATACATGCTGAACACAGACAATGTAGTTTACTTGTGGGCAGGTTTAGATGATGCAGGGGCTCAACACTGTACATAGCAGAATACTGCCAGAGATATTTTTCACATTCACTCAAAAACTAAATTCTGTTGTTAGTTTCTTTCTTTTTCCTGTTCCAGTGATTGTCAGTTCATGCATGGGTTGCAGTTGCTTTGTTTTTTGGCCCTTAAAAATAACAGCCTATCTTAATATGTCTCAAATCATGCATAGAATTGATGTAAAAGGTTTGAGAGGTGTGCTAAATCATTTTAATTATGTTTATGCTCAGTGTGTTACATTCTGTTTATGCTCAGCCTGCTACATTTCCCCGCACTAGTGGTTTCACAGTTTTGCATCAGTGAATACCGTCTGGCAGCAATCTTTTATTTGATTTTGTTGAACCAGTTGAGTACATTTAGGTTTCAGAAAATATAGCTCCTCACCTTCTAAACTTTCATTTTCTGGTAAACCATTGTGCAATTCTTTAAAGGGGTTGTCCCAGAAATGTTTTCTTTTCATTCTGGTCCTATTTACTTTTTCAGCATGCCTTTCTGAGCATGCTTTAACTTGTCTAGTTGAAGGAGGGGTATCTTCAGGAATTTTCAAAGTTGTTAGCCAGAGTCCATCTTAAATTGCAGTTCTAAACGCAGCAGTTCTCACTTTGAGACATTCTTTAGTTTAGTCTGTACGTTTTACCCTCAGGAAAAATAGCCTTTCAGTGATCTAGAAAGCATATGAAAATGCAAGGCTAATATATTAGTAAACAAAGTGTAGTGTTCCTTTCATTTTATATTTTATATTTTTGCTGATTTTTGAATGCTAGCCAAGTGCAGTGATTTTATGACATGATCACTATTAGCTCTGTAGTCTGTAGAAGGTATTTTAGTGATGTAAGTTTCAAACAATAGTAAAATTTTTATGTTTTATTGTGCTCTGATTTCTGAGTACTAGCCAAGTGTAATGACTTCCTGACCTGGTAGTAGCTCTGTAGAAACCCAGTCTTTTCTGGGTTTTTTTTTTCATTTTCTTAGTAAAATTTGTACCGATTTCTGAATACTAATCAAGTGCACCAAGTTTATGACCTGACTGCTTCTAGTTCTCTAGAAGCATGAAAACAAACGTTTCAGTGTAGACATAACAGCTATATATGAATTACATCTAATATATATGACCACAAGATCATATAAAGGTACTGGTAAAGAAAGTATCTTGGACTGGATACTGACATCTAATCCCACCAAAATTACCCATGGAGGAAGTATGGCCAACACAATGATCAGAACCCAGCCTTCGCCATATTGAAGCTCACCAACATTCATAGAAACATCCAATGTAAAGCAATCTCAAATCCTGATAAGAAAATGTTTTTGTCTGTCTTTATGCAGCGCAACTGGGACCCATTAAAAACACTGTCATTAGATGTTGCACTGTCTCACTTCAGCAAAATCGTCCTCTCCGTATCAAACTCCCTTGCAACACAACATGGAGTCAGATTTAAACCTGCACCATAGCTAATTCCAGATATGAAAAAGATGATGCTGACCAGACATAAATCATAGCAATATGGCATTTAGAAAAAAACAAATGGTCAGCAGCAGTCTTCAGACTTGCAATAACCTAAAGAAGAATACAAAACTACACAACCCTACAGGAAAAGCATAGTAAAGCTTGACAACAGTTTTGGTCAAGAATCAATAAAATTATTCGGCCAGTAAAAGAATCACAACCCTGCCCTGTCACACACAAAATAAATTGTAACATATCGGGCAGAATTAATTCATTGTACTTAATTCCTGCTGACCCCCTTAATGCACTCAGTATTATTTTATTTATTTCTTTGCAGTCTCTTAGCCAGGTAGATGAGCAGGTCCACAGAACCTTTTCGGACACGATCCGGACACAGTAACTCAAACTATCAGTCATTAGAGGAAGAATAATTTATAGGCAGTAGTGCTTAACACAGTAACTTGCAGTGAACATGAGATGATGGAATATTGCTTAAGGTTTGTAATAGTAATACATGCAGTAATATATGTAGGGAATAGGTTTGTATGATGTAATATAGGAGTTAAAAGTAATTAAGAGAAAGATTTCATAGCAAGTAGCTTAAGTTGAACAAAAGCATTAGTAGGGATTGTAGTAGAATGTCAGTAATTAGGGAAAGAGATAGTTATTAGAATAAAAAGTATATGAAGAGTGTCTGTGTTAAACAATAGAGTAGGTTATACTGAGTTTCACCTGCTTCTCGGAAACAAGTAGAAATAACTCTGATGTAGACGTATTCACTTAAAGCATGTTGAAATGACTTTAGACTTTGATTGATTTGCCTTTCCCTTAGAATGTTATTTCATATGGCTGGTCCAGTATTAGTGAAGGCTATTTCACCGATCATGTTCTTAACCTTGGTTGAGAAAGTGTCAGAGCCTCCTGTTGTGTTCTTAGTTTGCAGGTAGCATTCTTGGCGAGAAGTATGCTCAGCGGGGTCAGTATCCAGTTATTAGGATCTTATAAATCAAGATTGCATGCAGTGAGCTAGGCCTTTCGGTAAAAGTAAGCCAATTAACTTGGGATAATAACATTATCAGTGGTTATTTAAAAAAAGAAAAAAAAAACTTTGACACATTTTTGTTTAAATATAAACAGTCAGTCATCAGACGTATCATTGAGTGCAGTGCCCCCTTTTGTATGTACCTCACCAGCCATATCCAACAAATGGAACGTCCAAAGAGGTTCCTCACTAAAAGAATACAGGGCATAAGAAAATTCCTATGCAGACCACCTCAGAGCCTATTCCTGTACTCTATCTCCTGCAGGCTGTTAAGGGGAGATCTATGCCTGGCATACAAGGCATTGTAAGACCCTACTCTGATGGACATCCTGCATATCCACAAAACAAACAGCAACAGAATTACCTGTTCTAAAGATTTAAACCTTGCCTGTGATATTAATAGGACCTGCTGGAGAGACAGGTATGTGTCCCAGAGACTTCCCCATCTCTGGAATAGGCTCCTTATAAATGTGAAGTAGAGTTCCTCCCTAATCCATTTCAAGCGTAACTTGGACAACTGGATGGGGAACAGGAACTTCATCCCTGGATTGGCACCTATGTCGCTAATGGACACAGGCAACCTGTAAATGGTTCATCTTCCAGGTCCCTGTTTGTAAATGTTTAATCTCCCAAACACCTGCTTACACTTATCAAGGGTACCTGAACATGACAGAGATTTGGGATGTATGGCTAGGCTTAAAAAGGCCCTTGTGGTCATTAGCCTAGTAAACACCTATGAACCTATGAGGCTGTGTAGAAATTAGCACCATGCTGTTGGTATATTTTTCTCCAAGGTAACTGTCCAGTCTTTCCATCTAATTTCCTAGAGATATACATGGTCTTATTTCAGGTAAGAGAGAATTCCATGATGTGAGAGTGTTCAATCTCGCCTTTGTTCTTACACATGGGTTCGGAGCCGATCCTCGGCTCTGTGCCGGCCGACTGCAAGCTCTGCATCGAGAAGAAGCTCGAGGACATCTAATACCCACAATCCCCCTCTGCCTTTACCCCAGATCTAGTTTGCCGCTGCTGCATACGCATCGCTGGAGGCTAGCTCGAGGCTTTTTACAGATAAGATTTTAACTAATTTGGTTAATTTTCAAAAGAACTTCTTTAAGATCTATAGTTATTGAAAGTTAGTGTACGGTGTGTGAGTAGAGCAGAATTCTCGGTACCATTAGATTAGTTTAACTTAGTTTAACTATCTGGTATAGAGTTTTTCGGGGCCTACCACCCCTACTTGGATTGACAATCGGACTTACAAAATACCAGATTTGACTTTTTGTTACCTGGATTGACTCTTACTGGACTTGACTGTTTCTTTCTCTTTTCATTATGTCTGAGAAAATAAAATCTGGCTTCAAACGTTGTCAGTGTGGCCAAAAGATGTCGGTCACAGACAACCACAGTTCCTGTGTCTACTGTCTTGGCCCTCTCCACTTACAAGAGGACTGTTCTATTTGTCACTCTTTTAGTGGGAGGGTCATGACAGATAGGCGCAGGAAACTGATGGATAGAGGATTGTTGAAACCCTCTTTCCAGGAGGCTCTGGATGCTTCAGACCAGGCATCCAAGTCCTCGAAGGGGTCGAAGACGTCGGAGCCCAAGTCATCGGCTCCGAGCTCTTCGGGTATAGTTAGATCACCGGTTCCACAGACTTTGAGGCCGAGTGTTCAACTGTTGGCAGTTTCGAGCCTCGAGTCTTGGAACCGGTGACGGAGCTCCCTCCACCGACTCTGTTGAGGTCGGCTCCGTCTTCGATCCCTTCGACTCGTTCTTCCAGGCCCCTTTCCGACACCGATGTGGACCGTGTGGTGCAGAAATTGATGGAGCATACGGCCCTATCCAAGCTTATCTCGGTCTCCTCTCAGTTGATGTCGAGACTTGAAGGCCTGCCACTATCTCCATCTGTTCCTCCTCCGAGACCTGTCCAGTCTTCGAGCCGGAAGAAACTGAACTGATGATTGTGGAGCCCTCGGTGCCAGAACCGTCTTTTCTCGGTCGGCACCGTTCACCTCGACTCCATCCGATCCGGTACTGGAGTCTCGGGGCGAAGATCCGTCCTTGGTTCCGGGACCGAGTCGGACCGATGTTTCGTTCCGACGCTCCCTCTCGGGCCTCGCACGGATCGACTCGGTTCCGTCCTCGGGTCGGTGCCTTCGGTTCCTGTTTCGGGGATTCTTCCCATTTCTTGAACCGGGAGATACCTCGACTCGGGACCCGGGGCCTTCGACCTCATGAGGAAGGTGTTGTCTACCCAGACAACCACATCAGCAGGTACAGCTTCTCCTCCCCACAAAGGACCGTTATCCTC
This sequence comes from Protopterus annectens, assembly GCF_019279795.1. NCBI lineage: Eukaryota > Metazoa > Chordata > Ceratodontiformes > Protopteridae > Protopterus > Protopterus annectens. The sequence continues at coordinate 629,784,113 of NC_056736.1, read as the reverse complement.
CTCTGCACCCACGGCCACGTCAAGCGTCGGGCACCAGTGTCTCAGCCACCCCTGGAGGTGCCCCTCTTCCTCGGAGGCTTCTTCGGATGCTCCCCACGAAGAAGCCCCTAGGAAAAGACTGTGTAAGAGGAGACACTTGGATTCTCCACAAGAATCCTTGACATCTGATACTGACTTAGATGAGTCAGAAGGGTCCCTAAGTCACCTTCAGAGGATGTCTCTTTCTGACATCTTGGAGATCCTAAAACAGAGAGGTGACTGGCAAGCCCTCCCCCCTTCTGAGGATGAGTCAGTTTTGCTGAAGGCATTTGGTGCTCGCCCTTCCTCCTCCTGGGTCACTCCGCCCTTTGATGAGTTAATGGAATTGATTGCTCGAAGGGCGTGGGAGACTCCTGACACGGTGGAACCAGTCCCTAGGAAGCCAAATAAGTACATTACGGCACCACAGGACAAGGCTTACCTCACCAAAGGAGTTCCAGTAGACGCCATGGTGGTGGCAGCGCCACGAAAAGGAGATGTCGGAGTCTTCCTCATCTGTCCATCCGCCTAACAAAGATTCTAGGACCATGGACAGATACGGAAGCGCATTTTCAGTTCAGCGGCTTTCTCTATCGTTCCCTGAACTATTTGACTCATTTTACACGTTTACAGAGGGATCTAGTCAAAGAGTTGGGAGATACCCTCCAGGGTACTACAGATGCTGCTGTTTCAGAGAGAGTTACAGCGCATCTCAACACCCTTACGTCCATTGTAAACTCGTCCATGAGGCTGATATCCTATGCAGCCGAAGGATCGAGTAGGGCAGCGGCTTCAGCGATTGCTCTTCGTAGGCAATCCTGGATGCGCTTATGTTCGCTTATGAAGCCTTCAAGTCTTCCTTTACTAACGCCCCATTTGACGGAGCCACACTTTTTGGCCCTAAAGTAAAGGAGACCCTTACCCGGTGTGAACAGGAGGGAAAGACTCTGTCTGCTGTCGGAGTCCGTTTTTCCACCCCTTCCAGACCGTACCCCAAAGGGCAACGTGGTGGGAAAATGTGGTTTCGAAAACCCCAAGGATCTTTCCCAAACACACAGGGTGATGCCCCCTCTAGAGGCAGAGGGGGGGGGCAGAGGTGGAAGACGCCGCCCTGGCGGCAGAGGGGGTCCAAAACCAAGGTGACAGGGATAACCTCCCTGGCAAACCTTTTCAGCACTCCTGAGAGGAGGCCCGACTGTCCTGCTCTGGAGGCAGTCGGGGGTCGCTTAGCTTTATACCCTCAGGCCTGGCAAAACCTCTCTTCAGACAATTGGGTAAAAAGCATTGTTACCAGAGGTTACAAAATCCCATTTCTATCCACACCCATTCCAAAGAGAAAACTCCCAGATGTACCACCCCATCTGCGAGACCCAGCAGCTACAGAAATTTCAAAGCTGCTAGAAAAAGAGTCATCCAACCAGTCCCAGCGGACCAAATAGGATTCGGAACTTACTCAAGGTTCTTTTAGTTCCAAAGAAAACAGGGGACGGGAGGCCGATGCTGGAGCTAAGCCATCTCAACACGTTTGTCAAGAAGGAAAAGTTCAATGGTCACGCTTCAATCGATCCTTCCATTTTACGGAAGGACAACTGGATGTGCTCGATAGATCTGAAGGACGATACTACCACATCAAAATGGCCAGGGCGTCCAGGGATCATTTGCGCTTCCGGCTGGGAGCCAGTCACTATCAGTTTCGAGCCCTGCCCTTTGGTCTGACTACAGCCCCCAGGGTCTTCACCAAATGCATGGCAGTGGTAGTGTCTCATCTGAGGCGCCTAGGATTCCAGGTGTTTCCGTATCTGGACGACTGGCTCCTGTCTGCCACCACCAGGCGTCAACTGATACAAGCCAGGGATTACACCCTACAACTTTGTACACACCTTGGCATTTCAGTAAATTTCGAAAAATCATTGCTACAGCCATCACAGCATATCTTATTCATAGGAGCGGAATTAGATACGCGTCATTTAGTTCTAAAACTTCCTACAGAAAGAATAGTAGCACTTCAATTCAACATTTCCCTTCTACTGTCGTCCAGAAAGTCACCGGCAAAAATTGTTCTGAAAGTTTTGGGTCTCATGGCAGCTTCTCTCATTGCGATACCTTTGGGAAGACTGCACATGACAGTGCTACAATGGCTTCTGTTTGCACAATGGTCATTCCAACAACTTCCACTGACTCACGAAATTTTGATAACGAAAACATGCAAATCACACCTAATGTGGTTACAGACTTGCAACCTATCCAGCGGAAGACCATTTGTGCTACCCGCACCGTCAGCGACGATAACCACGGACGCTTCCCTGATAGGGTGGGGGGGGCATCTTTCAGGGACAGACAGTCCAAGGCGAATGGACCAATCTGGAGTACAATCTGCACATCAATGTTCTGGAGTTGAGGGCAGTGTTTTTGGCATTGCAACACTTTGCTCCCCTCCTTCCTCCAGGGACCATTGCAGTTCAGACAGACAACATGTCCGTAGTCTGGTACATAAACAAGCAAGGGGGAACCAGGTCTTACCAACTATGCAGAGAGGCCATGAGAATTTGGCAATGGGCAGAGTCCACCGGTCGCTTTCTGATCGCAACGCACATCCCGGGGTCATCCAACGTCATAGCCGACAGGCTGAGCAGGGCAATACTATTGCCTCACGAGTGGTCCCTCAAACAGTCAGTTGTGAGAAGGATTTTTCGCAAATGGGGCCAGCCTACCTGCGATCTGTTTGCGTCTCCAATGAACGCCAAATGCAGGAGCTACTTTGCCCTATTACCCTCCAGGGAAGTCCCCAGGGACGCTGGTGCACGATTGGCCCCGGGTCTCCTGTATGCTTTTCCTCCATTTCCCCTGATTGCAAAGTTTCTACAGAAAGCCAACAACCTTCAGAGGACTATTATTCTCATTGCCCCGTTCTGGCCTCGTCAAATTTGGTTCCCCTTTCTTTTGCGTCACCGCATTCGGGGACCTTGGATGCTGGACCCAGAGCCAGATCTACTGACTCACTCGTCAGGAGTTCCTCACCCATCTCTAGAATCTCTCCATCTAGCAGCTTGGCTGCTCCGCTTCCCTTTCTAGCCAGGTCGGTTCCACTTACATCGGCGGTTCAAGATATTTTAGTAGCTTCTCATAAAGTTTCCACTACTAAGACTTACACCAGTAAGTGGAAACGTTTTGTCTTTTGGGCGGAGTCACATCATTTGGACCCTGTTAGAGCTCCGTTAAACAAGGTTTTAGAGTTCTTGACTGAACTATTTCATGAAGGAGCTTCCCCGGCTACTTTAAGAGTACAGTTAGCTGCCATTTCTAACTATCATGTAGAGGAATGTGGTGCGCCTATTATGGCTCACAGACTGTCTAAAGCAGGAGTGTCCAACCCGCGGCCCGCGGGCCACATGCGGCCCTCAGAGCTCTTCCATGCGGCCCGCGACCCTTAAATTTAAATTTAATTTTAATTTAACTTTTTTCCGTGTGTTTACGTCACAGCATTTTGCTGTTCTGCGCATGCGCCAACTTTCGTTTTTTCACGTTTTTTCATACCAGCGTCGTTCCGCTGATATGCGCATGCGCGAAAACACTGTTCGGTCATTTTTTAGTTTTGGTAAAGCTGAAGGAAGGAGCGAGATCGTGGAGAGAGGATTTATTTTATTTCGGAGTACACACTGACTACAGTTACACTACTACAACATAGCAAAAGGTAAGGTAAGTAATTTTGTGAGTTTAAAGTGGACAGATTATTTTTTTTTTAACTACTAGTTAGAAAGAAAAGTTTATTTAAATTACTACAGTGGTAGGTTCAAGATTAGATGACCTGGGATTCAAGCAGAGAAATAACCATTTACAAGAGGCTGCGTTTTATCGTGTTCTGGCGTAATTACAGATTGCAAATTGATAGTTTTATGGGGCACTGGCAAAGCTGACAAATGGAATATTTAGTAGAACCTATGAGTTAAAGGAGTGTACAATATATGTGTCATGGAAGGAAATGTACCTATTAAGAAGAATATTAATGTGCCCAGGATGGAGTTAGTTTATGGAAGGCTGCATGTGTACCTTTCCTGATCATTTGCCTCTTGTTATTCAGTTATTGTAAGAATATTTTAAGAATAACACTGAAAAGTTGTTTTGACTGGTAAAGTTTGCCTTTATACGACAGAGACGTTAAATTAAATCACTACGGTGCCTTTTGCTGTATTATATACCCCACCCCCTTATCTGGGCAATCTATCCCCTTGCTGTATTTTAGGGTGAAGGGCGTGCTGCAGTCTTGTTGGTTGTACTAGTTGTTTGTTTTCACTCATTGGTTTGAGTTCAACTATACAGTTAATTATTTTGAATTAGTAACTTTTTATTTTATTATTTTTTTGGTACTGTATACTGCAGAACTTGCAACATAAGTTTTCGCTGCGTTGGTCCCAAATGTTGTATTATTGTTCTAAGTTGTAGTAGTACTGATACCAGTTTAGTGGAGTCAGGCTTGAGGACCAATTTTGGCCATATCCTGGCTAAGAAGTATGCTGCCGTATATTATCAGCACATAGGATAAAGAGCAGCAAGCGTCTTCGGGTTATGATTTGGTTAAGTATAAATAGGTTAACAAAAGTCGAACGCGAAGTATCGATAGGTTAGCCACTCACATTTATTTGCATTTGTTTACCGGAAAAATAGACTGTTGAAGACCTGGAGATGAGCAAGCAAACTAGCACAACGAAAGGTCCTGATCAAAGCAAAGCCCAAAGCACAAAAATATATCCTGATCAAAGCAAAGCCCAAAGAGACTGTGCAAAAACCCTTTTCGGCGGAGGCCCGGAAGGTGAGCTGTAGTAGTAATAATAATAATGTGTCTTTAGGTTTTGTTTCCCGTTTAGGGCTTGCCACAGCAGAACTCCGGTCCACTAATGATTGGCAGTAGATAATACATTGAAAATACAAGAATAACGGAGATTACAATAGCAAATACAATCAAATGGTTATACAGTTTTGCATTGCCTAAGTACATTAGTGTATACTTAAAGCGAGCATTTAGAGAAGGGCAGATGTCTGGTTACAGTAGAAGGGCTTGTAGTTTCATTTTTATAATCGTACTGGGTAGTAAGATTGTACAGCAGTATGTGATGAGCATCTTGTTTTATTAAGAGGAGCAGTGACTTAAGTATAACAGCTAGTGAAGAACTGACGAGATTAGTAAAGTGGAATGATACAAAATAAAAAGGTGGGTAGTAGGGATTCTGAGCAATAAAGAGGTGAGAGCTGCACTTCAATTAGACTTATTTGCTGAATGTAGAAGCATTTTTTTTTTTTGCAAATGGGGAACATAAAAGGATGCTTATGAAATAAAGCAGAAGTTAATATAATGCTGACACCTGTTTATCTCCGTGGTTCTTATTACTGGCAGTAAAACTTTGTAAATATAAAATTATCCCACTGGTGTCTCTTTTTTCACTTTCTGTTTGATCCTTTGACTGTCTCAATCTTATTTCTCTCTGTCCTCAACCACTGCCAGTCATCAAGCTTATTTCATAACTTTTCCACTGCTTACCCATTCCCCCATATCGTCTTGCTGCTAATTGCATTAACGTTCAGGAAGGCCCTACTTGGGAAGTAAACTTGGCAATTACATTGGAAAGGCAAGGAGAGTGTGAAGAATTTGTTAGATAAAGGAGCGAAAACATCACCTGAGAACAGTTGTCAGAATCCCTAACATGTGCAGTAACACGGACAGAGTAGAACGTGTGCCAGGTCCAGTCAGTGACCACAGAGACAGATGCTGTACCTCTTTGTCAACAAGATGTGCCCTGGATTATTTGATGTGAACTTCTGAATCTGCTTTACTGTATTCCATTACCTACAATGTTGTTTCTACAAGTTTAGGCATCGTTTTCACCTTCTCTTAAGTCCATCCCACAGCCCAAGTCAGTAGTTTTAATTTTGTTCAGTAAATGCATTTTTTTCATTGTTTCAGTAGGACATATTGCAAACCTTCATATTACCTCCTAAGTGTTGTTCTTACTGAGAAATGTTGTTTTTAGCTGTCTTGTTATCAATGGATCTATGACCATTACCTTTGGAATAAGAAGCCTTATTATTTTTTTTATAAAGTTATAATGGAATTGCATAGTAGTCCAAAGTTTTTTCCTAAGGTGATGTGTGTGTTTACTGAGAAGAATTTAGTCTACTGATCTGTTTTGTTTTGTAAGTAAATCAGTCTTGATTCTCTTTATAAGCAAATTGGGGATTGCATGAATGACAGTGCTGTCCATATTATTATTCAGGCTGGACAACCATAATGTGATATGAAATTATTTTCAGTTCCTTTCCAGCTGGCATCTTTGTGAAAGATGATGTAATGGTATAGTTTGACTTACCATTAATATTTACTGTTGTGACTGTTGCCTTGTGGTTTTATCTTTGTAGTCCACACAAGTATACCGTACCTCTCGATGTTTAGCTGTTTTATACTGTTTACCTTCTTCCCACTTTGTAGTCTCTCATCTTTGAAGCCATACAAATGTACGCATACAGCACAGTGATGTAGTGATTAGAATTGCTGTCTCACAGCTCTGTAGAATAAATCATTTCTCATCCAGGATGTCTGCTGTTGGAAGTCTGCATCCCCTCCCACTATCTGTATGCATTTTGCTAAGTGATTTTATTTCCTCCCATATCCAGAAAGAATGCAGGCAGACTTCTACTGAATTGCCTATATGTGAGCTTGTGTGTTTGTGTGTGTGTGTGTGTGTGTGTAATCACTAAGTGGGTGATTATACATACTTCCATTCTCTTTTCTTGCTGAATTATACAGACCATATGTTGTTGTGATGGCTATACCTGTGATGTGAAACAGGGTACCAGTTAATAACTGTTTTTTAAATAATTAGAATGAGATATTGAATTTTAGGGCAAATATTATGCATTTATTAATTTATTTATTGTTCAAATTCACCTACAATACAGCCACATTAGTCCGCATAAACCTGGGGTATTTTGCTCTTTAGTTTATGATGCGTTGTTTTTTGTTTTTTTTTTTTTTTGCTCTTCAGTTAATGTGAGACCTTTTTTTTTTTTTTTTTTGGTCCTCACTTGCCGTTTGCCCCCAGACCATTTCTGTTGACTCAATGCGGCCCTTGCAACTGAAAAGGTTGGACACCCCTGGTCTAAAGCCTTTTTAAAAGGTTCTTTTCATATCAGACCACCAGTCAGAAGTCCGACATCACCGTGGAATTTAAACCTGTTGCTCTCTAAATTGATGTTGCCACCCTTTGAACCAGCCTCAAGTTGCACATTGAAATTTTTGTCATGGAAAACTTTATTTCTAGTGGCCATTACATCTGCTAGACGAGTGTCTGAGCTTCAGGCCCTTTCTGTCAAGCATCCTTATTTAATATTTCATTCTGACAGAGTATCCCTACGCACTAATCCATCCTTTCTTCCCAAAGTTTGTTCTTCTAGTAATATTAATCAGTCCATTGAACTACCCACCTTCTTTAAGAACCACTCTAATAAATTGGAGTATATGTTGCACAAACTGGACGTCCATAGACAACTCAGATTTTATTTGGATAGAACAAAAGATCACAGAAAATCTGATCAACTATTTGTAGCTTTTGCTGACAGCAGAAAGGGTCTTGCAGTTACGAAACGAACTTTTTCTAAATGGCTAACTGACTGTATCACATATGTTTATGAAGCTTCTGATCAAACATTATCAACAAAACCCAAAGGACATTCCACCAGATCAGTTTCTACATCTTTGGCTCACGCAGCTCGCTTACCACTATACACTATTTGTGCGGCTGCTACTTGGGCTAAACCACATACATTTATATCTCATTACAAAGTGGACAGGGTTTCTAGGGATAGGGCAACCTTTGGTTCCACTGTGCTCAAGAACGTTCTCCCTTGAGTTCCTCAGGATCATGGAGCTAGGGACGCTACCCATGTGTAAGAACAAAGGCGAGATTGAACACTCTCACATAAAGAAGTTATGTCCTTACCATAACGTTCCATGTGGAGTGTTCATCTCGCTTGGTTATTACACTCCCACCCTTCCCACCCTTAGGAAGAACGTTCGATTTGGTGTCTGGTCTGGAGTATTCTCCTTCTGCTGTTGCAGGATTAGTGTTACTATCATACCCTTGGTATGTTTGTATATATGTACTTTTATGTATATAGTTTGGCATGTGTGCGTGCTTTATGTCTGGTTTGCTTGCAAACTAGATCTGAGGTAAAGGCAGAGGGGGATTGTGGGTATTAGATGTCCTCGAGCTTCTTCTCGATGCAGAGCTTGCAGTCGGCCGGCACGGAGCCGAGGATCGGCTCCGAACCCATGTGTAATAACCAAGGCGAGATGAACACTCCACATGGAACGTTATGGTAAGGACATAACTTCTTTTTCTAGCTGCTCTATGTCTTAAAATAAATAAATAAAACAATCAATCATCATCTTAGGGTAACTATTGGTTAATTTACAAGAAAGTTGTTATTCTTGGTGTATAAGTGACACAAATTTCAGTCCAAATGTTGCAGCTGATATCTCATTTTTAGGCACTCAGCATAAGTATGATGTTATTTCTAAAAAGCCTATATTGTATTGAATTTTATACTCTTCAACCTTGCACTATATGGCAGGTGTCCAGTTATTTGCCTGATGTAGGCTTTTTGTTTCTAACTTTATGAGAGATGACATCATATAGAATGCATTTTATCCTCAATATTCTGTAGGGAGACTTGAACTGCATAACCAACAAGTTTTCATCTGCACTGCTGATAGTGTGCATAATCTGCCTCAGTATACCATAACATCATCTTACTGCACTAATCAAATGAGCTTCAACATAATCTTACTGCACTAATCAAATGAGCTTCAACATCATCTTACTGCACTAATCAAATGAGCTTCAACATCATCTTACTGCACTAATCAAATGAGCTTCAAATGTGATGCGTCGGGTATAGTCCCAATGTTGTTAAAGGAGTATGAATCAGGGAATCCTATCATGGTTAATAGTGTAATAGTGTATGGATAGGTATCATCTCCCAGGCCCCTGCTTGTAAATGTTTTACTTCCCAAGCCTCTGCTTGCACTTATCAAGGGTACCAGAATTTGTCAGCGATTTGGGATGCATGGCTAGGCTTAAAACGGCCATTGTGGTCATTAGCCTAGTAAACACCAGTAAACCTATTATTAGCGGCTTCAAGCTAAAGAACCAAAGTATACTGTTTTGGTGTTTAACCAGCTGTACAAAGAGTCTGTATAATTCTGTTATTGTCTTTGTTTGTTTGCATTTCTGACAGCTGCTCTCATATTGGTGTGATTTGCATATTTATTTATCTAAAAAACATTAGTAGGCATACTCTTTATTTTCTATAAACTTATGAATACTAGCCAAGTGCATTTGCTAGTAAACATGCTGCATTTTGGTGAGTTACTGCATTGTATGATTCAGTGCTTTTTTCTACCTTACAACTATGATACTCGTGTCTGTTTCGACCAATACTTACATACAAATAATTGAAATGATACTGTGTAGGCTTTTGGCATAAAAAAAAAACTTGCAGTGCCTGAAGAGTGTCTGATTCTCTGTCTGACAGCTTTTAGTTTGCCATTCCAACTTATGCACATGGTAATGATGACAGAACAAAGTGACAGAACTGCTGTGTTACCCTGTTTTATACTACTTACTGCTCTTGTGCATTCTGCACTGTGACATATTCACATAAGATAAAGATAGCATTTTTTGTAACTCTGCTGGTACTTGTCTCTGTGTACTGCTTATGCTGATAAATGTAGCAAGTTTGTAATTCTGCTGTTACTTGTATCCAGGTAATGCTTATGCTGATAAATGTAGCAATTTTGTAACTCTGCTGTTACTTGTATCCAGGTACTGCTTATGCTGATAAATGTAGCAATTTTGTAGCTCTGCTGTTACTTGTATCCAGGTACTGCTTGTGCTGATAAATGTAGCAATTTTGTAGCTCTGCTGATGTTCATCGTGTTACACTGCTGCAGTCATTACACTTGGGTTATCCTGCTGTCAGGCGGTCCCGCAGTCGGCCAGAGTTCCAAAGTCTTGGTCCGGCGTCGGTTGCTGTCGCTTATTCCCTGACGTCAGTACGCCAGGGGTATATAAGATGCATCCAACGCCATTTTCTTCAGTCTTTCTTGCCGCGTGGTGCCCGAAGCAAAAGCAGCTTGCAAGTGCCAGTCGGCCAACTCCTGAGATTTTCGAAGTCGAATTTCAGATCCGAAGTCTTCAATAAAGCTAAGTACCCCATTGGGGAAACTTTTTTCTTGCCTCAGACCGATGTCAGAAAAAGTTAATAATTGTATTTCTTGTGAGAAGCAAATACCTCATAAGGACTTCCACTCTTACTGTATTCCATGCCTAGGCCCTGATCACAACGTCAGTAGTTGTCGGTTTTGTGCTAGATTTAACAAACGCACTATAAAACGACGTTTTGATTTTGCTTTGCACTACTTTGGCCGAAGGTTCAATTATACAATCCCGTTGGAACAACCGACGACCGCAATTCATAAAAACGCAAAGACAAGGATAAAGACAAGCATCCGAGGTCCAAAACCGACGACAAAGCCACTTCTAGGCCAGTCGCCAGTTCGCCGGTTCTCAGTGATGCGCTTTCTCAGCCCCTGACACCCGCTACCTCAGAGCCACAGGCCACCTCCAACTCCCACGTGGAGACAACTAGACCTCTGGAAACTCCAGGTATTGGGCCTACGGAAACTAATCCCTCAGATGTGGGTTTGTCTCAAGGTTACAGGTTCCACTTTCATACTTTACCAAGGCTAAAGGGAATGCCAAACCTGCCACAAAATCAATGGGCAGAGGCTCAAAAACAAATTTCAGCCCTCATGGACATGAGAGTTATTCAAAAAGTACCACAGCAGGAACAAGCAGAAGGATTTTACTCAAGACTCTTCCTGGTCCCCAGAAAGGACAAAGCCCGGAGACCCATACTAGACCTTTCTACTCTAAATACTTACCTGGATGTTCCGAAATTCAGAATGTTGACACTACAGCAGCTTCTTCCCATGCTGGGCAAGAAGGCTTGGCTTGTTACTCTGGACCTCAAAGAGGCATACCTGCATGTCCCTATCAGACAAGATTGCAGAAGATACCTCAGATTCAAAGCTGGTACAATGCACTCCCAATTCTCTGCACTGCCCTTTGGCTTATCTACTGCGCCCAGGGTCTTTACAAAGTGCCTGGCACCAGTAATTGCATTTTGCAGATAAAAAGGAATTCAAATATATCCATACCTGGACGACTGCCTCATTCAAGCAGAGAAAAAGGACATTCTTCTAAAGCATCTGGCATTTGTAAAAAGGTTACTAATTTCTCTAGGGTACACAGTAAATGAAAAGAAGTCAAAACTAGTGCCCTCATAACAGATAATATTCCTGGGTGCCAGCTTGAATACAACGGCCCAGATGGCTTATCTCACGCCAGACAAACAAGGACAACTGACTCAATATTTTCAATTGCTGGCAAAAAAAAGTTCCATCTCCCTGCAAGAAAAATTCTGCAGGCCCTGGGATTCATGGCATCCTGCATACTACTAATTCCATATACCAGACTGCATATGAGGAAATTACAATGGTACCTAAAAAGTGTTTGGACTCAACACTCTCACAGTTTAGAAACAGTAATACCAACAATTCCCTGCCTACAACAGGAGTTTCGATGGTGGGCACAGGCATGTCACCTCAACAAGGGTCAGCCTTTCACTCTACCCACAGCCAGGCAGACTCTAACAACAGATGCTTCGGATTACGTCTGGGGAGCACACATGGCAGGAAAATGTATTCAGGGCAAGTGGACCACAGACCAAATGCATCTTCACATCAATCAAAAAGAGATGTTGTCTGTTCAAAATGCCCTAACAGCTTTCAAGGACCTTCTGCATCCAGGACAATTATTATTAAAGACAGACAACACCACAGTAATGTGGTACATAAACAAGCAAGGGGGCACTCATTCTTACCCCCTATGCAGGCAGGCCATGACCTTGTGGAACACAGCTCTAACTTATCAAGTTCATCTGCAAGCACGATTTCCTGCCAGGAAAGAAAAATACTCTGGCAGACGATCTCAGCAGAAATATCATGGACCCTCACGAATGGAAATTGAATCCACAAATCTTCAGCATGGTAACGCAAAAATGGGGGTGCCCAGACATAGATCTTTTTACCTCACCACTGAATTGCCAACTACAGAAATTCTGCACAAGGACTTACCACACACAAGCATGGAAAGTGGATGCTCTTTCGTTCAGCTGGAAAAGCCTAAATGTTTATGCCTTCCCACCACTGCCTCTCCTTTCAAAGGTACTCCTAAAAGCCAGACAAGAAAAACCACAGATGATCCTGATTGCTCCAGACTGGCCACGCCAGCACTGGTACCCAATCTTAAAGAACTTAGCTCAAGGCCCACCATGGATTTTGCCTCAAATTTCACACCTTCTGACTCAACAAAACAATCAGATCCTGCACGGTCAGCTCAAAACCCTAAACCTGGCTGCGTGGCAGATTCATTAGTCAAACAGGTAACACCTCCCCTAAAGCTGTTATGGATGTCATTTTGGAGGCCAGGAGGCCTAGCACCAGGAAATCTTACTCAGAAAAATGGAAGAGATTCTGTGCCTGGAACCAGGCTCAAAGCCTTGACCCTCTTGTCCCAAACATTCCTCAGATTTTACAATACTTAACGGAGATGCTGGACAAAGGCCTATCCTTCTCATCAGTTAAGATCCACGCCTCTGCCATTTCAGCTCATTACAACACGGATCCTCCTTTATTCTCTCATCCCTTGCTAAAGCAGTACCTCAGAGGGGCTAAAAACATAAGACCACCCCGGAGAGCACCAACACCAACGTGGGACCTCAATTTTGTTTTGGAAAAACTGACCTTGCCACCTTTTGAGCCAGCCAATACAGCCAATCTAAAATTTTTATCATGGAAAACAACTCTGCTCCTGGCAGTAACTTCAGCATGAAGAGTCTCAGAGCTACAGGCATTAATGGCAGTGGAACCTTTTATAAGATTTCATCAGGACAGGGTCTCTTTAAGGACAAACCCTACCTTCATGACAAAGGTGGTATCTAGTGTGGCTCTTAACCAAACCATCCATTTGCCAACTTTAAATTTTATCCAAACCCCCAGAATAAAGGGGAGAAACTTCTGCACTCTTTGGACATACACAGGCAGCTACGCTTCTACTTGGACAAAGCAAAAGCTTTCAGGAAAACTGAGCAACTGTTTGTAGCATATGCTGCAGGATCACAGGGCAAGGCTATCTCAAAGCAGACTATTTCCAAATGGATAGGACACTGTATTCGTTACTGCTACACACAGCATGGAAAATCAGACCCTAATAACATTAGGCCACATTCTACCAGAGCAACAGCCACTTCAACAGCCTTTCTCAGAGGAGTACCAACCAAGGAAATTTTGGAGGCTGCAACTTGGAGTTCAGTGCATACCTTTACCAAGCATTACCACTTGCCTCTTTACTCTAAATCCAGAGCAGGATTTGCCACTGCAGTTCTGCAGGGCCTCATAGCCAATCCTAACTCTTTATAGACCAGCCACCCAACCTTAGCTTTGGGATTCTACCCAAGTGTAATGACTGCAGCAATGTAACATGATGAACATAGTACAGTTTTGTACCTACCATAAATGTAGATGTTCGAGCGTTCACACTGCTGCAGTCCAGGTTACCCTCCCTCCATCCCCTCTGTCCTAGCTGGACTTATCTATACCTTTCTATCCTATACAACCTTTGTGGTGTATTTGCTTGTAACTGAAGGTATTGTTTTTATTTTTTTATATGTTTTATTAGCAATATGTATTGCCTACCTACTTGGGGGCACCTGGCATCTGGGGCAAGAAAAACTGAAGAAAATGGCGTCGGATGCATCTTATATACCCCTGGCGCACTGACGTCAGGGAAGAAGCGACAGCAACCGACGCCGGACCAAGACTTTGGAACTCTGGCCGACTGCGAGACCGCCTGACTGCAGGATAACCCAAGTGTAATGACTGCAGCAGTGTGAACACTCGAACATCTACATTTATGGTAGGTACAAAACTGTACTTTACTTGTATCCAGGTACTGCTTCTGCTGATAAATGTAGCAATTTTGCAGCTCTGCTGTTAGTTGTATCCAGGTACTGCTTATGCTGATAAATGTAGCAATTTTGTAGCTCTGCTGTTACTTGTCTCCATGTATTGCTTAGACACATAGTGTTACTATGATACTCAACAGATATTGAAAGCCTGCTCTACAAAAGGATTGTATTATCACCATTCTGTATACACAGCACTGTATGTCATTATGGCTGAATCCAAATTCACCATCCTTTACAACACTTATTATGAAATAGTGTGTTTCTGGGTTTCTCTACTGTGATAGAGAGATGTTAAGCATGAGGGTCCTATTGTTGGCTGTTCTACTGAGATTACAGAATGTCACATTCCTTCAATGCCTGTACTGAGATCATAGTTTCTTATCTCTAGCTTGCATGCTGTAAATCCACAATAAATATTTCAACTTCAGTTCACTGTGGGGAGAAAAAAATGTGGTTGGCCTGTAGTTCTTATTTAAGGCTTATGATTACTTTTGTACAAACTCAATATTTGTAGCTGCAGTCTTGTTTACAATTTCTATGACACTCTCCTATTTTAGTATTTTGTCTGCAGAATTTTTGTACATATGGTGTAATTACTTTTTGCTGTTTGTATCTTAACATTTGTATAATACTGTCTTAGTTTAGCTTTTAACTTGTGTCGTGCTTAAAAAGGGTTCATGGACCAGTGTGTATACTTTGTTAAATAAGTAACTAAATAATAAATAAATACAATGCTATTGTTGATCATATTATATGTTGTTGCATTTCCCTTTAATTGTCACTGTCTACTGCAAAATATAACTGTGGGCTTAACCAGCTAGTTTGGCAGTTTATGTCCAGCACTGATTTTTTTCTCACAAGGTTATGTCTAGTAACCACTGTACATCCATTTATAAGCCACCTGTCCTGCTGTTACCAGGCTGGCAAGGGAACCCTGCATTTCCCCATGCCAACCAGCAGTCTTCACCTCATGCTGTGGAACCCCTGTGCATTTCAGGTTGCCTGCCACAAGGAAACTCTAATTGATTTGCGAGTGTTACTCCTCTGATGTGAATTACCTGTTGGGTATCATCCTCACACTGTGCTGTAATCATCTTAACTCAATCATGTTGAAGTGAAATAGCATAGACTGTGCTCTGAGCTTCTGTTAGTTCACAGAGATCCACACCTTGTACTGCTGTGACTGTCCAACTATACCACATGAAGCAACCTCGTGTCAGCAGTTTGTATCAATGATCTCATCCATAAAGCCTTCCTTGCTTGCTTGGCAAAGATCCTGTATTTCTCAGTCTTGTCCCCTATTAAAGGTAAATCCATGTTTAATGTAAAACCCCTCCATACTCAGCCTCCTTGTGTGTCTATACGTACTTATGGACACACACACATACACACACACACACACACACACACACACACACACACACACACACACACACACACACACACACACACAAAGTAGATTCAGGGAAAAATATTGACATTGGGTTATAGTAATAAAGCAGCAGGATGTAAGTTTGGCAGTCAAAACTGTGAACATGTATGCTGTAATATGAACATACACAGAATTATCATATAAATAATAATCCTGTACAGTATTACTTTCATCTGCTTCAGATTTGTGGGGAGATGGAACCTTTCCCAATAAGTAAATGGCATAAAACAGCAATCAGTCCTGGATAGAGCACTAATCCACCACAGGATGTACGTTCACACATGCGTACATGCGTGTGCACACACATACACACACACACACACACACACACACACACACACACACACACACACACACACACACACACACACACACACACACACACACACACACACACACACACCACAAATGCCTGGGGACACGTGGATGGAAAGCTACCAACCTCCAGTGAAAATCCATGAGGACACAGGCCAAACATGCAAGCTCCACACAAGCAATACTCACAGCTCGGGGCAAAATAGGAGATCCACCACCATAAGGAGGGAAAGCTAATCAATGATTATTTTTATTGTCCTAATCTACATAATAGCAGTATAGTGTTCTTGTCTGTTGAAGCTTAGCATTAGAACATTTACATCAGGTAAAATTTAGCACAAAACTAACTAAACAAATATTGCATAATATAACATCAAAGGTAATGCAAGGCTCTTCAGTGATCCTAGTAGACAGCAGCAGGAAAATGGTAGATGTATGCTGTCTTAAATGAAGAAGCATGGGTAAGGTTGTCAACTTCAGTTAAATAATACAGACACTTGGGTGTATAGGCTATGCTAACTTCTGGTGGCTGACATGGCAGCAGTATAGACAGGTTTGTCTTTCTTCTTTTGCTCATTTTGCCATATGAAGAGTAGTAAATATCCTGATTTAAATGTCAGTATTTCTATGTATTTCCATTTTGATACTTTAGGTAAGCCAAATTATGAAATGTAGAAAGATTCTCAATATCATTGTCATCAGCAACATCATTTTCTACACCCATTTGTTACACTTGTCCTCAGGTACCTTTAGACATTGATTTCACAAAATCTCTAAAGCACACATTGCAAATGTTAAGACTGCATGTAAAAGACAATACTTAGATGGAGCACTTCCTAACTGGTGAACTGATGAAGCATACCTCTCAACTGTCAAGATTTTCAAAGAAGGTCCAGCCATTTTTTCTCATATTTTTGGTCTGTACCACTTAAAATTTGTGGATTTCTGCCAAGCGACTGAGAAATGACATTTAAATTTCAGACTTTATATACTAAAGAAAATGCATGCTAATGTAAAGTAAAAGTTTATAAAAGCAAAATGTTAAATTGATCCCTGTTTTTGAACATTTGTCCCCCATTATTTTTGGCTTTCTCCAGATTTCTTGCAGTATGAGGTTGAGAGGTATGTGATGTTATGTTTGCCACCATGGTACAGTGGTAGAGCACTGAACTCCAGTGAACAGGTATGTGATGAAGGGGAACCCTTGACTGCCTAAGAGAACAGACAGGGAGCACTACTCAGAGTTAATATCTATTCCCATTGTTAGCTATAAGGACAAAGACGTGATTAGCATCCAAAAGAGAATGGTGTCCCAGGCTGCATCCTACACGAGCTCAAAGACAAACTAACCCCTCACCTAAACACACTGTTCAAACTCAGCCTCTCCACAGGCTACGTACCCATAGAGTGGCGCACAGCAAGCCACAACAGACCCTGGGAACTATCGCCCTATAAGCCTGACTAGCTTGGTCTGCAAGGCTATGGAGCACATCATCATGGAACTCATTAACAGAGACATTGAGAACCTCCAAACACTGGACCCTACCCAGTTCGGCTTTAAGGGCAGATCATGCCTCCTAAACCTGGTGGACTTCTTTGAGACAGTTACCAAGGCTATAGACGAGGGAAAGGTGGTACACACAGCATACCTAGACCTCGAAAAGGCCTTCGACACCATTCCCCATTCTGGTATTATAGACAAGCTCACCAGCCTGAACATAAACCCCTATGTCACAAGATGGGTTGCTAATTGGCTCACGGACAGAACCCACATGGTGAGAGTTGCGGGAGCTAGGTCTGACTCTAAACCGGTTACAAGTGCCGTTCCCCAGGGTTCAGTCCTAAGACCCCTCCTGTTCGGCATATACTTCTCAGAGGTACAGGCAAGCACAGGAGGGCTATGGCTGACCAAGTTCGCAGACGACTGCAAACTAGGGGCTATAATTGACTCTCTTGCTGACACAGACATCCTCCAAAAGGGTCTCACTGAGACCCATACCTGGTGTCAAAATCATGGCCTCAAGCTAAGTGCCAAAAAGTGCATAGTCATCCCCTTTGGAAAAAACAAGGTACACACAAACTACCACATAGGTGGTAGCCCCCTAAATACGGAAAATGTAATAAGGGATCTGGGGACCCAAGTAGATAGTAATCTCTCCTTTGATAATCACATTACCAAAGTGGTTAGAAAATCCTTCTATGTGGCCCACCTAATCAGAAAAGGGTTTGCATCCAGATCAAAAGAGGTCATTGTGCCCCTCTACTCATCACTCATCAGACCCATCATAGAGTACAACTCCCCATTTGGGATGTATCTTACAAGACACCTGCAACAGCTGGAAAAACCACAGAAGTACCTCACCAAGAGGATCACTGGCCTCAAACAGATGGCCTATGCCGCTTGACTGAAGAAACTCCAGCTGTACTCAGTTGCATACCGCCTACTCAGAGGTGATCTCTGCCTGACATACAAGGCCATGTCCAACTCAGAATTGATGGACATGCTCCACCTAAAGAAAACCTTATCCCCTCGAGCCACACTCTCTAGGGATCTAAACCTCACCACAACAATAAATAGGACGTGCTGGATGGATAGATTCCTGTCCCAGTGACATCCCATGCTTTGGAAGAAGATTCCAATCTACATTAGGCAGAGCTCCTCGCTAACACTCTTCAAGAGAAACCTTGACGAGTGGATGGGAAACAGAAAGTTTACCCCGGGGATCACTTCCGTGGCTCTGCTGGACAGAGGCACAGGGAACTAATCTAAGGGGGGGTGGCGAAAGCCAACACATTCTGGCTAGGCTTATAAATGCCTTTGGGCAGATAGTCTAGTACCTACCTATGAACCTATAAGTGGAACATCTTTTTACACCTATAGTTGGTGAAACTCTCATGGCATTGTCTGTAGACTTCAAATGTTAAATAAACAAAATAAAAAATAACAACCTCCTCATCACCACTGGTGTATACACATTGATCCCTATTTTTGAGTATTTGTCCTCCATTATTTTTTGCTTTCTCCAGATTTCTTGCAGTATGAGGTTGAGAGGTATGTGATGTTATGTTTGCCTCCATGGTATAGTGGTAGAGCACTGAACTCCAGTGAACAGGTATGTGATGAAGGGGAACCCTTGCCTGTCTAAGAGAACAGATAGGGAGCACTACTCAGAGTTAATATCTATTCCCATTGTTAGCTACAAGTATAAAGAAGTGACTAGCATCCAAAAGAGAAGTGGAACATCTTTTTGCACCTATGGTTGGTGAAACTGTCATGGCATTGTCTGTAGCTTACTACTGTATCCTTTCTTATAACAACCTCCTCATCACCACTGCCGTATATACACACACACACCCCTTCTGGCACTGTATTATGTTTTCTTTCAAATCATTATTTCCTCCCCCCATTCTTCTTAAATAAATATATTTTCTTATGTGATGTAGAATCTCTGTTGTCTTACTTATTCATAATAATCATGCAAAGTCTAGTGGATCTTTTATCTTTGTATGTAGTACTATTACTGTGATTGTAAATGTGATAGTTATTATTTCCCTCTCTTCTTGGCTTATATTTTTGTGATGTATCAAACTACAGAGTTTTTCTCTTCTGGCTTCTGCTGGAAATGGACTTTAGATCAAGTGGACTATCCTGGTTAACAAATGGAAATAAATAATATGACAAAAGTTGATTTTTGCTCATTTCAAATACAGGATGTCTTGGTTATAATTTATTTTGTTTATTTATTTATTTATTTATTTAACATATGTTTACCAGGAAAGTCAAACTGGACACAGGTCCTTTTTCAGCAGAGGCCCTGGGAGAAAAGCTCCATGAGTAACAGTAAATTTTCATGCACACATTATAATAATCAATAAAGTATAAAGTAAACAAAATGTAGTATACATAAGAGCATACAAATTTGTTACATTTTGACAACAAGACCTGGGCTTTGAACATAGCTAGTACTATTTGTAGGTATGACTTATGTCAAGATATAAGGTTAAGACAGGTTGGTAGGAACAAAGGATTAAACACCGGGGGAGAAATGGATATGTTTTGGATATACTGTGATGTGTCAGAGCACTCATGAGGGGTTAGTACAGGAACATAGCCACTTATTTTTTAAATACACTTTAAGTGATGGCTTAAAGTGGTTAGTGGGTGAGATTGAGAGAATGGAGTTAGGAAGAGAGTTCCATATACAAGATGTATAGTTGGAAAATGAAGATTCTCTTGCAGTGTTGTTGGCCTTGGAGATGGTGAGTAAGTTCTTGTTGTTAGAACAAAGTGGTCTGCTGGAACTGTAAGGAAGGATGAGATTTTGTAGTGTAGGGGTTCTAGTTGGTTGTGTTACAATTTTGTGAGTTAGAGAGAGTTGGTTTTAAATAATAATGTTGGCAAGCTCAAGCCAGTCTAGTATCCTTAAAGCTGTACAATGTTGTGTTCTATATGGGCAGTCAGATGCAAACTTAGCAATGTTATTATAACATGCTTCTAGCTTAGATAAGTCAGTTTTCCTTAAATTAGTTAAAATTGGAGAGGCATATGGAGTGGAGAGCAGATGGGTTTGTGCTAATGTAATTTTGGCCATTGTGGTCAGGAACCTTTTGTGCCTATATAGACTTTCAAGTGTCTTAAGGACTTTTTATAGTTAGGGAGACATGCAAGTCACATTTTAGGGTATTGTTTATTTCCACTCCAAGAAGCTTTGTATGGGTTGTCGGGGAGATCACAGTATTGTCTTTGGCTATTATGTTAAATGTTGGGCATGAGATAGATGTCTTGTTAGGTTGAAAGAGTAATAATTTAGTTTTGTTTGAGTTCAGGATTAGATGGGCATTGGCTAACCATGTTTCAACAGAAGTGAAAGATTTCTGTGTCTGAGAATGAAGAGTTGATAGAGAAGTGGCAGTACAGATAAGTGTTGTATCATCTGCATACTGTATTATAGATCCATGTGGAGTGTATAGATTATTAGTAAAGAGGGAGAAAAGGAGAGAGCCCAAGATAGATCCTTGGGGGACACCAATGGATAAAGGAAGGCATAGAGATAGGTCACCCTGCCAAAGAACAGATTGTTGATGGCCAGATATATAGTTATGAAACCATGCTGTGGCAGAAGGTGAGAAGGATAGTTCAGTTAGTACATCTATTAGTTTGGAATGGGAGACCATATCAAAAGCTTTTGATAGGTTAGGAAGATGCCAGATACAAAGTTGTTGTTATTCCTGTAATGGTTTACGGTATTAGTGAAGGATAAGAGAGCTGTAGTGGTACTATGTGATGGGCGAAACCCATGATGAATGTTTGTGAGAAGGTTATTTGTTAGTAAGAATTTCATGACCTGGAGATGAATACACCTTTCGAGTAGCTTAGAAAGAGGTGAGAGAATAGCAATTGGCCGATAGTTTGTCATTTCTGTGGAAGGACCCCTTTATGTAGTGGGATTACATGGGAAATTTTCCACAGTTGAAGGACCTTGTTTTCGAGAATGGATCTATTTATAAGGATTGATACTGGGAAGGCTATAGATTCAGCTGCAAATTTGAGGTATTCACTGGGTAAGTTATCTATGGCAAGTGTAGTAGGTTTTAGTTTCTGTAGTAGTTTTTTTATAGTGGCTGTGGGAACTGGGGAGAAAGAGAACGAGACATTGTTAGCTGTAGCTGGTTTGGTATCAGGAGTAGGAGTTTGCTGTTTGGAAAGGGCAATTATAGATTCAGTAAAATGTTTGTTAAAAATGGTACCTATGCTATCGGAATTGTTGTGGATGTTTGCCGTTGTAGTAGATTTTCCTGGGCAAATGATTGAGTTTATTGCTGGCCAGAATTTTTGATGTTTTTTTTGGTATGTGTTTTGAATGTTATGATAGAAATTTATTTTGTCCTGTTTTATTTGTTTTTTGGCCTTATTTCTAAGTTCTTGATACTGTTGTTTAGAATCTACTGTGTTAGTCTTACGCCATAGTGCCCAGGCTTTAGCTCTAGTTTTCAGAAGGGCCCTAGTGTCTCTGCTTAGCCAGGGGGCATAGTATGATTTTACTCTGATAGTTCTAACAGGAGCATGTGCATTTAATATATCTAAGAAGATTTGTTAAAGTGGTTCACTGCATCATCTAGGTCAAGGTATTTGAGTGGAGTCCAATTGCACCTTTGTAGTTCAGCTAGGAAGTTGTCAAGATTAAAGTTATGTTTTTTTCTGAGTTGTTTAAACATAGGTTTTGGTGGGAATATGTGTTGTCGTATAAGAAATGTGGGTAGGTGGTCACTCAGACCATCAGGAAGGCAACCTGACTGGAATGAGTGAGAGGAGTTATTTAATAATATCCAGTCCAAGGTGGATTGTTTTTTACTAGCTTTATCTATTTGGGTAGGTTCTTGAATAGTTTGTGTAAA
Source organism: Protopterus annectens (assembly GCF_019279795.1). Classification (NCBI taxonomy): domain Eukaryota; kingdom Metazoa; phylum Chordata; order Ceratodontiformes; family Protopteridae; genus Protopterus; species Protopterus annectens. Next base: position 629,761,810 of record NC_056736.1, on the reverse strand, counting down.
ACCATGCAAGTTTATGTGGTGGATGTGGTGATCTGTATCACATGCAAACCAGTCTAAATTAAAATCACCCAGTATGAATGTCTCCTGACTAAGGGTACAAACCAGTCTAAATTAAAATCACCCACTATGAATGTCTCCTGACTAAGGATACTACTTGCCCAGTGCAATAGACATTCTATAACTGGGACATTATTTCCAGGTGAATTTTTCTTGAATTTATGGTTAGTGTGTTATAGATGATTTCTGCATTGTTCAGTTGTGGGGTTTTGCATTCAAGGAAAGTTAAAGTGAGATGGTCTTTAAAGAGCTCAGCAACTCTACCTCCTCTTTTGTTGAGTCTGTAGTATGGAGTAACCTGGGGGTAGTATTTCATTATCTTTTGTACTTGGTTTTAACCATGTTTCAGTGATTATTACTATGTCTAGAGATTATGTAGCTAGAGTGGCATGGAGGATGTCCAATTTGTTGGCTATACTTCTAATATTAATGTCCATTAGCAATAGGTCTGATTTTTTTCTGTTTAGGATTGGAAGTGTGGGGGTGATGAGACTAGAGTGATTAGATGGGTTGGTGTTATGTGAGAGTGGTCCAGGGTTTGGGTGGATGTCACCACTAAGCAGTAGCCTAGAGGCAATGTTGGCACTTAGTTTCAATCGTTTGATAAGTTCATTGTTGAATAACTGAAGATTATAGTGACTATCTTTAGTAGGTATTCATTTAAATGGAAAATATTGGAGGCTAGTAATACTGATAGGTGTAGGACTGATGGTGAGATATGTAGATGGAGTAGTATGGTAAGGTGGGTTTGTGGTGTGATGAAAAGTGGGTGTCTGTAATGTGCTGTGGTGATAAGTAGTGAGGTGAGATAGTAATATGAGTGTAGTAAGAAGTGATAGGTGAAGCACGAGCATGGTATAGGTCTAGGAGGAGGAAACAGGATAACAGGAAGTGCGTCTAATTGGATGGATAGAGTGAGGGAGTGTCTGTAGTAAGAAGTGATAGGTGAAGCACGAGCATGGTATAGGTCTAAGAGGTGGAAACAGGATAACAGGAAGTGCGTCTAATTGGATGGATAAAGTGAGAGAGTATCTGCCTAGTGCTCAAGAGTAGAAGCACTGGGGGCAGGTGGAATATGGGGGTAGGGTAGGGGAGCGGAGTGAGCCTGAAGGGCGAACCGAGCGGGCAGAGCAACCCCAGCAGGAGGGATTCCAAATAGAAAAGAAAAAAAACAATCAGGAGCCAGGAAATGTAAGTAAGACAATACACTATGTTAGAGCTTTTCAGCTTAGAGAAACTAAATGTTGCTAGCAAGTTCTTTAAGGATGAGTAGAACTAAGGGAATTGGGACTGAACTAAAGGTTTGTTTTGGAATAGTTTTCACCTTAGACTCTGGAGCTCACCTGTTTGTGTACAGAGGGAATAAGGAACTTGTAAATTAGTAGAGTATGCTCCTACCTGGTGGCCGACTTCATTAAAGCTCTCCAAGTTAGAAGCTGAATGGGGCTCAATGCAGCTGTGCTCACCTCACAAAGATGGTCACAAAGTAAGAGAAAATTGTTAAAAATAATTCAATGACATTCACCTAATAATTAATTCTACTGGAAGGCTTGTGTTTGAAAGTTGAGATTTCCCAGGGCTGATTTGAGCTTTTGCTGAAAATTTGCTTCAGAACCAAAGGTGGAGGGAGGACACGAGCCCGAGGCTTGTGTTTGGCCCAAGCAAACTAATAATTAATTCTACTGGAAGGCTTGTGTTTAAAAGTTGAGATTTCCTAGGACTGATTTGAGCTTTTGCTGAAAATTTGCTTCAGAACCGAAGGTGGGGTGGGTGCGATCCCGAGGTTTGTGGATGACCCAAGCAAACTAATTAATTCTACTGGAAGGCTTGTGTTTAAAAGTTGAGATTTCCCAGGGCTGATTTGAGCTTTTGAAGAAAATTTGCTGCAGAACCGAAGGTGGGGGGTGGGGGTGTGATCCCGAGGCTTGTGGATGGCCGAAGCAAAAGTGAGCACAGACAGCACAGTAAGGGAAGCTTTGTTATAATAATGTTTCCGTGTTCAACAATTTATAGTGTTTTGACTGTATACAGCAAACAGGAGGCAACATCTCACTCTTCCGCTGTTTAGGCTGATTATTTCTGAATCCATCTTGCTTTGTATTATGTAAACAAAATGTTTCAGAAACCTTGAGACCCTAAGTGTTCTTATTATGGATCACTGCACCACTTCTATCTAACTAAACTAACAAGGACTTATCTGTAGTGGTAATTTTAGAATATTCCACTAGGTAGAATATATGTGCTAATGACCTCATTAGGAAGTTTGAGCTAAACACAAACACATTTTCTCTGTTACTCTTAAAGAAGGTAGGGTTAGTCAATTACACAAACTATAGTTATACACACAGGCCTACAAGCACTTTCAGAAAGATGTTTCTGTGCACATACACATGCAAACATAAAAGCACACGCATTATCAAATTCTCAACTTATTCCCACTTCTCAGAAAACAAACTGATCCACTGTAACAAATTAACTGAAAAACAGAACTGAAATAAAAATAAGCTAAAAAACATGGAAAGTGTCATCCTTGTTCCCCACAGTGTAAAAACTTATAGAATAAACAAATACACAAAACCTTTTTCACACAACTTGGTGTGTGGGTTTAGGGACTGACATGCTTGTCTGCTACTCATACAGCCTATTTTGCCAGAAATGTAACTTTCATTGCTAAACCTTGACATTCAGGGCACAACAAACCATTTCAGTTCCACTGTTTTTTTTTTTTTTTTTTGCTTAACAGATCCATGCTGTCCACAGTTTAATCTTCTTTCGGATTTCCTTGGTTAGGGGTCGCCACAGCGGATCACCTGTCCGCTCATGATTGGCAGTGGAGTTTTACGGTGTCGAGTTGCCAGCCCGATGCCCAACCTTCCACAGAAGGCACATGCACACACTGACACCTAGGGCCAATTTAGAGCGTCCAATCCACCTACACCATGTCTTTGGGAAGTGGGAGGAAACCCACATGACCACAGGGAGGACATGCAGACTCCGCACAGGAGGCACCTCAGCCGAGGATCGAACCGGAGAACCTCTTGCTGTGATGTGGCAACGCTAACCGCTGCACCACCGCAGCCATCCTGCTACCCACAGTTTAATGAAGTTTACAAAACATAGTTCAACCTCCACAGAGCATGCCAGTGCCATGCATGTAATAATCCATAACTGTAATCCAATAAATTAATCGTATACATGCACATTACACAGACCCTACTGCCTGCAGTTTAATGAAGTTCATAGCATGGTTAATGTGGATTCTCATACTCTGTAAAGTTCTTTTGATGAAGTAATATTATTCAGCAATGGTTTCTATGCATTTAACTGTGTCTCTGTGTAGTCTTTTTAATGTGGATTGTATTTTAATAAAAATCTTTGTAAACTTTTTATTAAAACACTCAACAAAATTATTTTTCTTTATCCTCTGGTGTCCTCTCCAGAAGGCTATTGAACAAATATGTCCATAGAATTAAATTGAAATTGTTGCTATTATAGACATTGTGTACTGTGTAAATACTTATAAAACATTAGGCAATGGAAAAAATATGAGAACTATGTAATTTGTTTGAAGATTGAGAATGACATCTGGCAACAAAATTTTCAGGTGACCGTAAATATGAGCACTAGAGGCACCAACTTGTCAGCTTTAGCAATACTTAGCAAATAAGCATCTTTTGGTAGTATCACTGCCAGTGTCATTTAGTAGCAGATGGAAAACAAGAGTAAACTTATTATAAAACAGTGTATCAATTCTTTCAAGGGTGGAGCAAGTTTCTGATGAGTGGCATCATGTTCCCAATCCCACAAGCTGACAATATATGGGAATAGGGAAGAAAAAGGTCAACTGAGAAAGTATCTAGCTGTTTGGCAGAATGACAGGTATAGTGGGTCATGTCATCTCATAGGGACTGCAAGTTACAGAAGAGAAAAACTCTTGTCTGCTTGTGAACTTGCACCTAAAAACTACAATGGAGTACTTTGCTCTGTTAGACCTAATGACTACAGTACTCTATAAGGTAACGCCTATTGATTTCATAGTTTTATAGGAATTCTTCAAGGATCACATGAGGTCTGATGGACACATCTGGAGAAGTGTGACTAGTACAAACCCCTTGTCCTACCTAAACCTGAATGATGAACTATTTTCAGACTTGTATGTAAGTCATTGACTGTCATAGAGAAACAACATGTTTAAATATAATTATGCTAATAATTGTACATGGTCAAAAGAAAAATTAATGTGCTTTTTCCTCATTCTTGCATCTGGAAATGACTGGATTAATGACCTTAGATTGCTTTAGTAACAAGTTTTAAGAGTAAGCAAGTAAATGAAAAAGAACATTGAATATTATGAGGCTTTTTTTCTGGAAAATACATGTATGCTCAGTAGCAGTTCTGCAGCTGGACTTCATGTTTCCATGGATGGTGGTTGCAAATTGGCTCACAGACAGAACCCACACTGTGAAAGTAGCGGACTCCAAGTCAGACTGCCAACCAGTCATGAGTGGAGTCCCACAGGGATCGGTCCTGGGTTCTTTCCTGTTTGGCATCTACTTCTCAGAAGTCCAGGCCAACATGGAGGGACTCTGGCTGACCAAGTTTGCAGACAACTGCAAGCTGGGAGTCATTATTAACTCCCCAAGTGATTTAGACATCCTACAGAAAGGTCTCACTGAGACCAATGACTGGTGTCGAAACCATGATCTTAAGCTTAATACCAAAAAATATGTTGTCATCCCCTTTGGGAAAAACTCAGTTTCCACTAATTACCACATCGATGGGACCCACTGAACACTGAAAGCGTTATAAGAGATCTGGGGACACAGGTTGCCAGCAACCTCTCCTTCGACCACCACATTGCCACTGTAGTCAGAAAGTCCTTACGTGTGGCACATGTCATTACCAAGGGTTTTGCATCCAGGAAGAAAGAGGTTATCATCTCCCTCTACTCTTCCCTCATTAGGCCGGTCATCAAGTATAATGCCCCATTTGGCATGTACCTCACTGGACACATGCAACAGCTGGAAAGGCCACAGAAGTACCTCATGAAGAGGATCCTAGGACTTAAACATGTCCTACATGGACAGACTCAAAAAACTCCAGCTATTCTCTATCTCATATCATCTACTAAGAGGCGATCTGTGCTTGACTTAAAAAGCCATGTCTGACCCAACTCTGTTAGAAATGTTACATCTAAAGAAATCCACATCCCTCCGCACCATACACTCCAGAGACCTCAATCTCATTACCACAATCAACAGAACATGCTGGAGGGACAGGTTCATAACCCAGAGACTGCCCATTCTCTGGAATAGACATCCCATACATGTCAAGTAGAGTACCTCACTGGCCCTCTTCAAGAGAAATCTTGATGAATGGATGGGAAATAGAACGTTCACCCCGGGGATCACTGCAGTGGTTCTACTTAATAGAGGCTGTGGGAACTAACATCGGGCAGCACAATGCCAGGGCACTTCTCTGGGCTAGGCTTGTAAAGGCTCCAAGGGCATTAGCCTAGTACACACCTATGAACCTATGAAGCTGGAGTTGCCAGATCAAGTAACTCTGATGACCCATATGTCATATCAGACAGACGTTAATGAAAGGATCTGTTGTTATGGTAAATACATAACTTTATGTGATCCTTCCCAGGAGCATACCTCTCAACCTCTTTGTGCATGAAATCTGTACAAAGCTTGACAAAATAGGGGAAAAAGGCACAAAAATAGGGACAGATTTTAAATTTTGTCCTTATATACTTAGAAAGTTGATAGAGTAACAGTGTGTTACATTTTCTGAAGGATTTGTAGTCTGAAATTCAAATGTATGTCATTATTTAGTGACTTCAGTCCTCTTGTCATCCCAGTGATTTGTCAGAAAACCACAACTTTTATGAGGGGTAGACCAAAAATATGAGTCAAAAATCTGGACATCATCGTCATCATCACCCACCTTTTTTTTCCATTTTCTGCATGGGGTCAGGGTATTGTGTTAACTGTTGTCATCTCTCTTGATTCTGTGCCTTTTTCAACACTCATGCCTGACTGTCACAGATCTTTTTTCATATAATCCATTCACCTCTTTGCTGGATGCCCTCATTTCCTCTTATCGTCTTCCTGTCTGTCCCAAATCTTCTTCACCAGATTGTCTTCTACTTTCTTGCATGTGTCCAAACCACCGTAATCTGTTCTCTTTGATCTTTTCTACATTTGGAACAACTTTGGCTTCTGCTCTTCTGTCCTTATTTCTTTATCTTTCCCACAGTGTGTATCCTACCACCCTTCTCAGACACTTCATTTCCATCACCTCTAGCTTCTTCATTTGCTTTGCCTTTACTGCCCAGGTTTCTGTACCATACAGTAGTACTAGTCACACCACTGACTTATACACCTTACTTTTTAGCTTCTTTGGCATTCTTCTGTCATAGAGTACACCTGACAGTCTATGCCAGTTGGCTGCAGCCCCTCTAATTCTAGCTTTGACCTCTTCATTCAGACTTCCCTTCACCTCAACCACCCCTCCCAGATACTTGAAGCTATTTACCTTTTTCTCTATCTTTCCTTTTGTCTCAATTCTCAGCTTCTGATTTCACCAATGTTCTGCCATTACCACTGTCTTATCTGTGCTTAGTTTCATCCCATGTGCCTTCAGTTTTGTATTCCATTATATTATCCTTTGTTGAAGTTCTTGCTTAGAGTCTGCCTATAATGCCACATCATCTGCATACAGCAACTTGGTTGATCTGTCCCCTCCAACCTGTTTGCTAATGTAGTCCATCACCAGTATGACCAGCAGTGGGCTCAGAGCTGAACCCTGGTGTACACCTACTCCCACTGGGACACCCTCTGTGAGACTGAACACTGTTCGTACTTGAGTCATTGGGTCCTTGTACACAGCCTGCACTAATTCTACCAATGTTTCTGGGACTTCGAACCACCACAGTACTGCCCAGATCAGCTTTCTTGGGACCTTGTCATATACTTTCTCCAAGTCTGGGAATGGCCACTTGGACTATTGCCCCATCTCTAGCTTTTCTCAACTGTCTGACTCACTGCAAATATCGGGTCAGTTGAGCTGCATCCTGATATGAGTCCGAACTGCTCATCACCTAATCTTACATTCTACTACTCTGCGTATCCGTTTATCAGTCATCCTCTCCAGAACTTTCATGCAATGTGATAGGAGTATGATGCCTCTGTACTGCCCACAGTTGTAGATGTCCCCTTTGTTCTTGTACACTGGCATGAGTATGCTTATTCTCCAGTCATCTGGGATATGCCTTTCTCTCCACACTGCTATGAGTACCTTCAGGAGCCATTTTTCCCCTATCTCACCCAGCATCTTCGTCATATCTCATCCGAGCCTGCTGCTTTCCCTGACTTCATTTTCCTTAGTGCTCTTCTTACTTCTTTTAGGATGGGCTGTTCTTCTTGTCTCATTGTAGGCTGTTTCTGGGGCAGTACAGCTTCTGTGGGGGTTTCTTCATTCAGAAACTGCTGGAAATACTCCTTCTGCCTTTGATGTCCTGTAGACTGGTGAGCAGGTTGTTGCTGGCATCCCTTATGAAGGGTGTCTGACTATCTTCTTTATCTTTCTGTCTTTGCCTTACAACCTGATACAGTTTCTTTGAACCACCTACTGAATCACTTTCCAGAAGTTGGTAGAATGCATCTGATGCCCTGTTCTTTGATATTGCAACTCCTTTCTTAGCCAACCAGTATTCCTTCCTAGCCTGGTCAGTCGCTTCGATCTCCCATTTTTTCCTACACTCCTACTTTCTTTTTGATCAGTTCCTGGACTTCTGCATTCCACCACCAGCTTTCCTTATATACCTTATTTCCATACCTGGCTCAGCCACATATCTGTTCTGTAGTCCTAACACATACTGTTTTGAGGCCCTGCCATTCTTCTTTAGCTCCACCTATTTCCTCCTCTTCTTGGGGTGCTAGAGCCTTGAGTAATTCTTTGAACCATTGTACTTTCTCAACAGTCAACTTCCAGGTCTTCAGCCTGCTCTCTGTTGACCTCCGAGCCTTCTCTGACCACTGCTTGCAGCTGATTGTGGCAACCAGTGGTTTATGCTGTGGGCTGACTATTTCACTGGGAATGACTTTGCAATCATGGATTCTACCCCAGTGCCTATTCCTTACTAGGAGGAAGGCTACCTGAGTTGCATGTCGGCTACTCTTGTATGTGATCTTATGACTGTCTGTCTTTCTGAACCATGGGTTGGCTACTATCAAGCCATTTGCCAGACAGAAGTCTAGAATGTCAACTCCTTCTTTATTCCTGTTGTCCCACCCACGTGAACCTAGTCATCATATCCTGTTCTGTCTGTCCTGATATGTGCATTCAAATCACTCATTATCAACACCAATTCATGTTGTCCTGCTTTACCTAGTAGATCCTGCAACAGCTGTCTGAATGCAGTTTTTTCCTCACTATCACAATTCTGCTGTGGGGCATAAACTGAGATTATGAATACTGCCCAATCATTAGACTGGTGTCTGATTGCCATGAGTCTGTCACTAATTCTGATGATATCCCTCACTGCCTTATGAAACCCCTCTCTAACCACAGTTCCCACACAATTTCTAGCCTGTCCCCCTCCTGAGTAGTAGACTCTGGATCCTAAGCCAAGTGGCTTTGCTGCACTGCCCTTCCAGGTTGTCTCTTGGATATATAACATTTGCAGCCTCCTCCTTATCATCATATAATCCATTTCCAAACTGCGTCCTATCAGTGAATGTACAGTTAAGTGTAGCAATTCTTAGTTCATGTTTGGCAGGTTGATTGGTCTTACGTCCAGCTTTCACTCAACAGAGCTATCCCAGATAACCTAGGCTGGGCAAATAGACACCAGCCTTAGCTTATTGACCCAGGGCTGCTGGGCTTTATGGCAGGCACACACACTGGCCAGTAGGGGCACATACACTCCTCCCACCATTAGCATGGGTCCCTGGCATAGGCCGGAGTAGGCCAGGTCCTCAACCCACTTATCACCGGTAACTGTCCTTGCCCATTTTGGTGACGTTAGTCAACATGACCGAATCACCTAGAGCCAGCATCGAGTGGCTAGCCCTGTCACAGTGTGCAGTCTGTGATCCATTTTCTCATGTCTTGAGGATATTGTGCACCACAGTAGATGCCAGAAGGGGTTGGTCTGTACAACTCTTCCCCCTCTAGGGCACCATGTAGAGTGTGTGCTGCTGCACACAGGTCCATTCATTTGTGAGTTTTGAGATGGATGAACTCGGTATGTTTTTTGGAGGTGGGGAGGTGGGGAACCCCACAGAGACACAGGGAGAACATGACATCTCCAATCATGCATTGGTCAGAGGTCAGGATCAAACCTTGTACCTTGTGCATGTGAGGCAAAGACCTTAACCGTTATGCCATCTGGTCAAAAATCTGGACATTCTGTGAAAATCTGGACAGTGGAGAGGTATGCCCAGGAGTGTATCCTTTTGAAGAATTTTAAGATGATAAAATAGTAGGTTTGTGTTCTCTTTGTTTCCAATAAACTACTACAGACTTAAGATTGAAGTTCTGTTATCTTTATCAGTAGTACTAATCATAGGATTATAGTAGAATACTGGGTTAATGACTCTAAAGGACCATAAGTACTGGGCAGGTTTTGGTCCCTTAAGTTTTTGTGGGGGGGTATAATTTGGGCAGCATCTACAAAGTTTATCTCTCTAATATAGACATATGTGCTAGAGCAGAGGTACATTTGCAGTTTCTCCATTCTCTGATCTAAGTTTCACTTGAATAATTGCAGGGAAGAACTTTGCTTCTCATGGATGGGAAGCCTGTGCCACAAAATGGGCCCTCCTACATGTTCTGTTTATATTGCAGGCTAGGATTAGGTCCGTGGATCCGGTGTTTCAGGTGCTATTTGGTTTGCAGAAGGTCCGTTAAGGCTGAATCAAAGATTGCATTTTTTAGGCCAGGCATAGATCACCTCTCAGCAGCCTGTAGGTAACTGGATATATGGACAGTGCTTTGAGGTGGTCTGCATAGAACTTGTTTTCTATACCAAGTATTCTTTTTGTGAGGAACCTCTGTGGTCATTCCAGATGTTCTATTTGCCTGGTCACGTATATGCCAGAGGTACATTGTACTTGATGGCTGATCTTATGAGGGGAGAGTATAAATGGATCAATGACATCCATAGACCTGGATGACACACCCTTGCGTATATGTTGCACAACATGGAATGAGTTTGTTGCTACTGTAGACATATGATGGACAACGGCCAAGTCACTGTCTACATGTATTCACAAATTCCTGACTACTGAGTCTATTCTTAGGGGTATATTGTTGATGTAGTAATTTCTTGGGATGGCCGTCTTAACAAGGATATTATTGTGCACTTCTTAGCACTGACTTTAAGACCGGGACTCAGGTACCAGCTATTAGTCTGTTTCAGCCCATTTTGGAGATGTTTGTGTCTGGGGGATTCATTGACTACACCTGTTTTGCAGTTGTCTGTAACTTTGACTAGCCAGAGGCCACTAACATCAGCTTTGACTTCAGAGCAGTATATGCCAAACAAAATTGGCCCCAGCACTGAGCCCTGAGGGACACCTGTAGTGACTGGCCTTTTATGGAGGTAGACTCATAGGTTAGTACTAAACTAACTGCCCTTGCGAGCCATTTTAAGCCTAGCCAATTATCCCTTGTGAGACTCAAACCTTGCACATTGTGTTTGTAAGGCAAACACCTTAACCATTAGGTCACCCTTCCAGTCAGCTGGCTCTTCAATGAGTGGCATAGAGGCTTATTCTCAATTTGGTGAGCTTGTCTACAATACCCAAATGGGGAATTCTGTCATTTACTTTGTTCAGATCAAGGTAAGCAGTATGCAGCATTTTGCCCTCATCCATTGCTTTGGTGACCTTCTCAAAGAAGGCCACCCAGTTGAGAAGGCTTGACCTTCCCTTGTTGAAACCAAACTGAATTGGTCCCAGTGTCTGAAGGTTTCTCTGAAGTTATTTACCATGACCATGATAATTCTTTCCTTGGTCTTGCATATGAGACTAGTTAGGCTTAGAATTGGTAGTTTCCTTGATCCATGGATGTCTCACCTTTGGGTAGTGGGATAGCAGCTGCAGTCCTCCGTTCACTTGGCATGAAGTCTGTTTGAAGGCTACAGTTTTACCTTGGAGAACACATTGAAGACCTGTTCCCTGGTGAGAGTTTTGGGACCTATGATTGGGGGTGTTTCTTGAGCAGTGTCTGGGGGGAAAGCAAGGTAAAATTGGTGATGAATTTATCTCAGCTTTATGACCTCTGGTTCAGTATAGGTGGTTCCATTTATAATTAGTTTGGCACATTGTTATGTATTGCGTTTGAGGTTTCAAACATAACTGAAGAATGCTCCATGGTTGTCCTTAGCCTGGGTGGCTTCCTTTACCTCAAATTTGGCTTTGGTTGATTTAATGTATTCTCTGAGTTGTTTATTTAGTTTGATAAATGCGTTTTTAACTTACTAGGTATTGTACTTTCTTTTGTGGTCAGGGTTTTCTTTATTTTTGTTGTTATGTAATCTATTGATGTAATTCCACCAGGGTAGCTTGTTTTCTGAAGTTGCATGAACTTATGTTGGCTAGGTACCTCAGCCTTCATACAGTTGTATACATGAATGTATTGTGTTCTTTTAAACAACTCGGTGTAGGCAGCAGTGATCCTTTGGTTTAAGGGTGCTTGAAATGTTGCCATTGCCTCCCTTAGAAATAGGATTTTTGCCTTAGAATAATTTCTGAAAGTTCCAGGGTTACTTGTCACAGGTTTTATTTTTATTTTTATTTCAAAGGAGACAGTCTTATGGTCTGACCTGACTAGTGAAGACAATACACTCAGGAGGGTGCAATATTCCCTCATGTTAGTCATGACTAGGTCTAGGATGTTAGCACTCCTTGGGGGCGTACAGAGTATCTGGTCCAGGGTATTTATGTTTAGAAAATCCAAGAATCTCTAGGTGACCTTGTTAGGGGTTATGTGTGATTCCCAGTTTATAGTGTGGTAGTTAAAGTCATTCATGAATATGTTGTTGGATTGAATGGGTAGTATCTCCCATACATTTAATTATGTATTATAGGTTCCCTGGAACATAGAGGGATATCTTTGGCTTGCAAAGATTTGGTATGGGACTTTATGTGCGGTAATTTGGACATCAAGAAGCTCAGGTGCATTACAGTAAACTCTCAGTTAACCGGACCTCAAGCAACTGGCAAAAAAAAAAAGAAATATAGTACAGTATGAACAATTCAATTCAGTTTTCATGTGTTGCACTTTCTGCTTCCCCCAGTCAGGCTTTTAATTACATTACAATTGAATCAATACAGTGCTTATAGTATGGTATGATGTAGTAAAGGGTACAGTATTAGTCAGGCCTATTTTTAATAGTAACTCTCAAGCAACCAGTAACTACAGTTATCTGGCATCTACCAATCCCCATGGTAAGATATGTTTATATATATATATATATATATATATATATATATATATATATATATATAGAGAGAGAGAGAGAGAGAGACTTCCAATATTTTGTCTGTTCATTTGCTATAACAGCTCTCAATATGTGAAAGGCATTATAGATCTGTGCTGTCCAGTGCTCCCTGAGCTTTAAACAAATGTCTCATTAACTCTAGAGACATCTACATTCTCCAGGGTGAGGAGAGCTTTCAGGGAGCTGAGTTTTTTGTTTAGACTCCTGGCAGTGAGTAGTAACACCTTTAGACTGGGTTGATTTTGCTATTTAGGAATTTTTTCAGGTTGGTAATGCCTAAAGAAAGCACTAGAGGGTAGATAAGGTTTTAGCAAATATTCACAAGCCTAGCAAGGACAAGTGCAAACCATCTCTGGCAAAACAAGGTGGTTTGATTTGTCAGCCATGTCCTCAAAGGCTGACAAATATCAAATCCCTTTTGAATGCTACCAAAAACTAAGCCAGTTATTGAAGTCAGTTATTTTTTGCTCATTTCACACTATAATCCTTGAAGAACGTGGAATGCTTCATGAGACACAGAGTCCAAGAGCTCCATCATGTCCCTCTCTTCATGTAGTCTAGGGAGGTACATCTCATAGGTTGGTACTATGGTATCGGCCCTAGGGCCTATGCAAGCCTAGCCGTAACAATTCCCTGGATATTTCTTCCCACAATATTTACTTCTCTGGGCCCCTGTTTAGCAGGGCGACTGACATGATCCCCGGGGTGAATTTCCTATCTCCCATTCAGTCATCAAGGTTCCTTTTGAAGAGGGCCAATGAGGCGCTCTGCTTGACATGTATGGGCAGTTTATTCAAGAGTATGGGGAGTCTCTGGGTCAGGAACTTATCCCTCCAGCATGTTTTGTTCATTGTGATGACAAGGTTTAGATCCCTAGAGCATGTGGCTCTGAGGGATTGGGATTTCTTTAAGTGGAGCATGTCCAACAGCTCAGGGTTTGACATGGCCTTGTATGTTAAGCAGAGATCGCCTCTGAGTAGACGATATGGCACAGAGTATAGCTGGAGTTTTTTTAGATGGTCAGCATATGGCATCTGCTTTAGGCCTGTGAATCTTTTAGTGTGGTATTTCTGTGGCCTTTCCAGCTGTTGCAGATGTCTTGTGAGGTACATACCAAATGGGGCATTATACTCTATAATGGGTCTAATGAGGGATGAGTACAGTGGGATAATGACCTCCTTTTTTCTGGATGAAAAGCCCTTAGTGATGAGGTGTGCCACATAGAAGGATTTCCTGACTGTTGTGGCGATGTGGTTATCGAAAGTGAGACCACTGTCCACCTGTGTCCCTAAGTCTCTCATCACACTTTCGATGTTTAGTGTCCTGCCACCTATGTGGTAATTCATGGGTACATGTTTTTTTCCAAAGGGGATAACTATACATTTCTTGGCGTTAAGCTTGAGCCCATGGCTCTGGCACCAGGCATCTGTTTCTGTAAGGCCCTTTTGTAGAATATCCACATCATTTTGGGATTCAGTAATGGCTCCCAGTTTGCAGTCATCTGCAAACTTTGTTAGCCAGAGTCCCTTAGTGTTGGCCTGTACTACAGAGAAGTAGATGCCAAACAAGAGTGGTCCCAGGACTGAACCCTGAGGTACTCCACTTGTCACTTGTCTGGAGCTGGATTTGAAGTCGGCTACTTTTACAGTCTGGGTTCTGTCAGTAAGCCAGTTGGCAACCCATTGAGTGATGTAGGGATTTATGCCCAGCTTAGTAAGTTTATCTATGATTCCAGAGTGGGGGATGGTGTCGAAGGCCTTGGCGAGGTCCAGATAGGCTGTGTGGACCGCCTTACCCTCGTCCACAGCTCTGGAGACTCATTCGAAAAAGTCAGTCAGATTCAGAAGACAAGATCGGCCCTTCACAAACCCAAACTGGGTGGGGTCCAGTGTTTGAAGGTTGCCAATGTCTTTGTTTATAAGTTCCATGATAATGCATTCCATGCCCTTGCAGATCAGGCTTGTCAGACTGATGGGACGGTAGTTCCTGGGATCCAAGGCGGATCCTCCCTTGTGGAGCGGGAGAATTGTAGCTGTGCGCCACTCAGTGGGCACGAAGCCTGAGGTGAGGTTATGATTAAGCATGACACTTAGGTGCTAGTTCATTTTGTAGTTCATGTAGTACACAGCCTGGGATGTCATCTGGTCCCATGGATGCTGTATTCTTAGCTTTGGAGAGTGCGGTTTCTACCTGTGTGGCCGTGATTATTGGAATTTGGCAATCTTTTGGTATTGAGATGGGCCCTTTAGAAGGTGAGAGGGGGGTGAAGTTGACACTAAATTGATCTGCCAGGATATTAGCAATATCCTTGGGATCAGTATATTTAATGCCATTCTGTTGTAGCTCAGAGCAGATCTGAGCATTGCCATTTAGATTCTTGACATAACTATAGAATGCCTTGTGGTTGTCTTTGGAATCTTTGGCAATTTTATTTTTGTAACTAGCTTTTGAGGATTTTATGAGGGATCTCAGCTTCATACTGAGGCTGGTGAGGGAGTTTTTTGCATCCTGGGATTTTCCTCTTTTTTTGCAACAGTTTCTTCCTTCTGTTGTATAGTTTGTTTATAGCAGGGGACCACCAGATTGGCTTCCTTTTTTTGGAGAAGAGCATCTTGGTTCTATTTGGGATGGTACGATTCATGCACGAGTGGATGTGCTCGTACAGTGCTTTAGTGTAGGATTCTGCAGTCGAACTTCCAGATCTCGTCTGCGTGGGTGTTGTGAAGTTTGTCACTTCTGACTTCAGTAGCTTGAAGTTGCTTTTGAGAAGTTTTTTAAGGAGGTTTCCTTACTGGGGGGTGGGGGTGGGATGTGGATGTCAAGGGTGATTTGCTTATGGTCAGACCTGACCAATGAGGGGGTGACCACTGGTGTGGAGCATCTATCTCCCATTTTGGTAATGACCAGGTCTGGGATATTGGAGCCCCTGGTGAGACAATGGATTAGTTGATCCAGGGCATTGGAATTTATGAATTCCAAGAACCGTTGGGAAAAGGAGTTGGTACCCGAGTAGATGTTCTTCGTGTTTCACTGTTGCAGTCATTACATTTGGGTAATCCTGCTGGCAGGTTGCCCTCAGTCGGCCTGAATTCCAAAGTCCTGGGTCCTGCGTCGGCTGCTGTCGCCCCTTCCCTGACGTCAGGTCGTCAGAGGTATAAAAGAAGTAGCCAACGCCATTTTCTTCAGTCTTTCTTGCCGCGCAGTGCCCGAAGCAGAAGCAGTTTGCAAGTGCCGGTCGGCCGACTTCTGAGATTTTCGTGTTCGAGTTTCAGATCTGAAGTCTTCAATAAAGCTAAGTACCCCGTTGGGGAAACTTTTTTCTTGCTCCAGACCGATGTCAGAAAAAGTAAATAATTGTATTTCTTGTGGAAAGCAAATACCTCATAAGGACTTTCATTCTTACTGTATTCCTTGCCTAGGCCCTGATCACAACGTTTCTGGTTGTCAGTTTTGCGCTAGATTTAACCAACGCACTATTAAGTGTCGGTATGATTTTGCTTTAACCTATTTTGGACGCTGGTTTAATTATCCAGAAATGTCATTGGATAGCCAGCCGACTACCAGAGTTCACAAAAAAAACGCAAAGAAAAGGAGAGAGATAGACAACCGAGGCCCAAAACTGATGACGAAGCTTCTTCTAAGCCAGTCACCGGTTCGCCGGTTCTCAGTGAGGCGCTTTCGCAGCCCCTGACACCTGCTACTTTAGAGTTGCAGGCCGCTAACGAGTCCCACATGGAGTCGGCCATGCCGCTGGAAGCTCAAGGTATTGGAGCCTTGGATACTATTCCTTCAGATGGGTCCAGAGCCGCTGAGCAGGCACCGGCTTCTGAGGGTGTATTCAGACATAAACATCTTTACATCAAACTGACTTCAGCTTCAAAGACAAAGGCTGAAGCACCTTCTAAAGCAAAGAAACAAACTCAAGAGCCACGTGGACAGGCCTCTATGCCAAAAAAACAGATGCTCAAAATGGCCGAAGACTTGATTACCTTGATCAGGGGTTCCCATCTCCCTCCTGATAAGAGGCCTAGGCAAGAGACTGACTATGAATCTTCAGATCAGATTTCTATTTCTTCTGATTCCTCTTCTGAACAGGAATATTCTCTTCCCCACTATGAGGATTCTGATGCTGAAGAATCTATTCCTTCAGCTTCTCCTCCAGAGGACTATTCTTTTGGGGAAACCTTGCATACCATGAGGGAGCATTTCCACTGGGAGAGCCAAGATTTTTCAGAATATAAAAAGAGGCTCAGGGATTTCCTTTTACTACCTCAACACAGGCCACTAGCCATTCCACCTGTGTTAGACATTGTAGATGATGTGTTTTTGGAGTCTAGTCTTACCCCTGACTCCTCACCTCCAGCTCCTGTTAAGCCTGACAGATATTACAGAGTTCATGACTCTCATAAATTCCTTTTTAAAAACCCTGCTGCAGACTCAGAAACTATTTCACAGGGTCTCAAAGGAGTTAAGGCTTCCGCTGCAAAAAACCCTACCCCCCTCTGACAGAGATTCTAAGGCACTGGATAGATGGGGAAAAAAGGTTTACACATCTGTTACCTTGGCTATAAGGGCCTTAAACTGTCAGTTTCATATGCTCAAATATCAGCAACATGTCATGGCATTGCTTAAACAGAAAATGTTGTTAAACTCAGAATGTGCAGAAAACAAGGAAATGCAGGATTTATTGCATGCAGCTGAACAAGTTGGAAAGCATACTTTGCAATGTGGTTTTGATTCTTTGGAGGCCTCCTGCAGGGCCGTAGTTACGGGTTCTGTAATTAGAAGGCATGCTTGGTTAAAGGAACAAAATCTGCCTGATCATGTCAAAGTTAAATTATTAGATGTACCTTTACAGCATGATACTTTGTTTGGTGTTAAGGCAGAAGAGGTGTTAAAGAAAATGGAGGACAAAGCTAAATCTATGCAAACTGTCAAAGATTTTTTACAAGTACAGCCACCTAGGTTTAGTAGACACTGGCCAACAAAGAATTGGTCCTTTCCTGTGTCAGACAGACCTCAAAGCGGCAGATCCAGATGCCCTAGAGGCAGATCCCAGGCGCAAGGTTCATACAGGTCAAAGCAATGGGGTGCTTCTACCTCCAAAGTTGGAGAAGACAAATCACAACCATACAGGAAACAGTCCCAATGACTTTCCTCTGCCTGCACCAAGCACTTATCTCGTGGCAGCACCCTTAGGGGGAAAAGTAGCACTTTTTTCTCAAAATTGGCACATTATAACTCAAGACAAGTGGGTTCTAAATATCATACCACAAGGCTACAAGTTCCATTTTCATACCCTGCCAAAGGCAAATGGCTGGCCAGATCTGCCAAAAAGCAATGGGCAGAGGCACAAAAACAAGTCTCATCCCTCATGGACATGGCGGCCATTCAACAAGCACCAGAGCAAGAGCAGGGACAAGGATTTTACTCAAGACTGTTCTTGGTACCCAGAAAGGACAAGGCCTAGAGGCCAATACTGGACCTATCTATTCTGAACACATTCCTGGATATACCAAAATTCAAGATGTAGACTTTGCAACAGCTTCTGCCCATGCTGGGCAAGAATGCTTGGCTTGTGACTTTAGACCTAAAAGAGGCATACCTGCATGTCCCACTCAGACAATTATAGGTTCATACTAGGCTATCTGCCCCTAGGGCATTTATAAGCCTAGCCAGAGTATGTTTGGCTTTCGCCACCCATTTTAAATTAATTTTGCTATGCCCTTTTTCGAGGTTAGTATACTGTGCCTCTGTCTAACAGTGATACATAAGTGATACCCGGGGTAAACCTACGATCTCCCATCCACTCATCAAGATTCCTCTTGAAGAGAGTCAATGAGGGACTCTGCCTAACCTGGACTGGGATTTTATTCCAGAGTGAAGGGAGCCTCTGGGTTATGAATCTGTCCCTCCAGCATGTCCTATTTATTTCAGTGCTGAGGTTCAAGTCTCTCGAACGCATAGCTCGATGGGATTTGGATTTTCTGAGGTGCAGCATGTCCATTAATTCCAGGTTGGACATGGCTTTAAACGTCAGGCACAGATCGCCTCTGAGCAGGCGGTATGCCACTGAGTAGAGCTGGAGTTTCTTTAACCGGGCAGCATATGGCATCTGTTTGAGCCCTTTGATCCTCTTGGTGAGGTACTTTTGGGGTCTTTCCAGTTGCTGCAGGTGTCTGGTAAGGTACATCCCAAAAGGGGCATTGTACTCAATTATGGGCCTGGTGAGGGATGAGTAAAGAGGCACGATGACCTCCCCTGATCTAGGTGTGAATCCCTTCATGATTAGGTGGGCTATATAAAATGTTCTTCTAACCACTTTGGCCACATGGTTGCCAAATGAGAGATTGCTATCAACTTGGGTCCCCAGGTCCCTAATTACTTCTTCTGTACTTAATGGATTACCACCTATGTGGTAATTTGTGGTCACTTTGTTTTCACCAAAGGGGATGACTATACCCTTTTTGGCGTTTAGCTTGAGGCCATGGCTCTGGCACCAGTTGTCTGTTTCTATGAGGCCCTTTTGGAGGATGCTTGTGTTGGCTGGAGAGTCGATTATGGCGCCCAGTTTGCAGTCATCTGCGAACTTGGTCAGCCACAGTCCTTCCGTGTTGGCCTGTACCTCCGAGAAATATATACCGAACAAGAGAGGTCCCAGGACTGAGCCTTGTGGGACGCCACTTGTAACTGGTTTGGAGTCTGACATGGCTCCAGCAATTCTAACCATGTGGGTTCTGTCCTTGAGCCAAGATACCTCAGATTCAAGGCTGGCACAATGCATTACCAATTATCTGCACTGCCCTTTGGCTTATCTACTGCGCCCAGGGTCTTTACAAAGTGCCTGGCACCAGTAATTGCATTCTGCAGACAAAGAGGAATACAAATATAGCCTTACTTGGACAACTGTCTAATTCAAGCAGAGAACAAGGACATTCTTCTACAGCATCTGGCATTTGTAAAAAGACTTCTAACATGCCTAGGGTACACAGTCAACAAAAAGAAATCAAAACTAGTACCCTCTCAAGAGATAATATTCCTGGGTGCAAGCTTAAATACAACTGCCCAGATGGCTTATGTCATGCCAGACAAACAAATGTTGGCAACAAAGGCCCAGTTATCTGCAAGAAAAATTCTGCAGGCTTTGGGCTTCATGGCATCCTGCATCCTACTAATTCCATATGCAAGACTGCATATGAGGAAACTTTAATGATACCTAAAAAGTGTTTGGACTCAACATTGCCACAACCTGGAAACTATGATTACTCTCATTCCCTGCCTGCAACAGGAGTTTCGATGGTGGGCAAAGGCTTGTCACCAAAACAAGGGACAGCCATTCACATTACCCCCAGCCAGGCAGACACTAACAACGGATGCATCAGATTATGCCTTGGGGGGGGGGGGGGCACTTGACAGGAAGATGCATTCAGGGCACATGGTCTTCAAACCAAATGCATCTACATATCAATCAAAAAGAGATGCTAGCTGTTCAAAATGCCCTGACAGCCTTCAAGGACCTACTTCATCCGGGACAACTACTGATAAAGACAGACAACACCACGGTCATGTGGTATATAAACAAGCAGGGGGCACACATTCTTACCCCCTTTGCAGACTAGCCATGACTTTGTGGGACACAGCATTGACTTACCAAGTGCATCTGCAGGCACAATTCCTGCCAGGAAGGAAAAATACTCTGGCAGACGAACTAAGCAGAAATCTCATGGATCCCCACAAGTGGCAGCTGGATCCACAAGTCTTCAGCATGATAACAAGGAAATGGGGATGCCCGGACATAGATCTATTTGCCTCCCCTCACAACTACCAAATAAAAAGATTCTGCGCAAGGACTTATCACAGACAAGCATGGAAAGTGGAAGCCCTATCTTTCAGCTGGAAAAACCTGTCAGTATATGCCTTTCCCCCACTGCCTCTCCTCCCCAAAGTACTCCTAAAGGTCAGACAGGAGAAGCCAAAGATGATACTGATTGCCCAGACTGGCCCCGCCAGTACTGGTATCCAATACTAAGGAACTTGTCTCAATGCCCAGTTTGGACATTACCTCAAATACCTCATCTACTGTCCCAGAAAAACAATCAGATCCTGCACAGCCAACTCAGGACTTTAAACCTGGCAGCATGGCGGATAATGTAGTCATACAAAACACACCTCTCAGTAAAGCTGTGATGGATGTCATTTTGGAAGCCAGAAGGCCTAGTACTAGAAAATCTTATGCTGGAAAATGGAAAAGATTCTGTGCTTGGAACCAGGCACAAGGAACTGATACAGCTCTGCCAAATATTCCTCAGATTTTGCAATACTTAACTGAGATGCTGGACAAAGGCCTATCTTTTTCATCTATTAAAATTCATGCCTCTGCCATTTCGGCTCATTACAATACAGAGCCACCAATCTTCTCTCATCCCTTATTAAAGCAGTACCTCAGAGGATCCAAAAATGTAAGGCCTCCAAGGAGATCACCAATGCCTGAATGGGACCTCAACTATGTCTTGGAAAAACTCACCCTGCCTCCTTTTGAGCCAGCTGCTACTGCTGATACAAAGTTTTTATCTTGAAAAACAGCTCTGCTCCTAGCAATAACTTCTACAAGATGAGTTTCAGAGCTACAGGCACTCATGGCTGTGGAACCTTTTATCATTTTTTTTATCCAGACAGGGTCTCCCTGAGGACAAACCCAACATTTATGCCTAAGGTGGTGTCCAGTGTGGCTCTTAACCAAACTATTCATTTGCCAACTTTTTATCCAAATACGCAGAACAAGGGGGAGATAATTCTGCATTCTTTGGACGTACACAGACAGCTTAGATTCTACTTGGACAGAACCAAAGTTTTCAGAAAGACAGAACAATTACTAGTGACATATGCTGCAGGATCACAAGGAAAGACTATCTCAAAGCAGACTATTTCAAAGTGGATAGACCACTGCATTTGTTTCTGCTATTTACACCATGGCAAACCAGTGCCTAAGGGCATTAGGCCACATTCAATCAGAGCTGCAGCCACTTCAGCAGCCTTTCTCAGGGGAGTACCAACCAAGGACATTTTAGAGGCTGCTACTTGGAGTTCAGTGCACACCTTTACAAAGCACTATCATCTGCCACTCTACTCTAAATCCAGGGCAGGCTTTGCCACTGAAGTTCTGCAGGGCCTCATAGCCGCTCCTAATGCTGTTTAGCTCCAGCCTCGCAACCATAGCT
Organism: Protopterus annectens; assembly: GCF_019279795.1. Taxonomy (NCBI): domain Eukaryota; kingdom Metazoa; phylum Chordata; order Ceratodontiformes; family Protopteridae; genus Protopterus; species Protopterus annectens. Next base: position 629,740,018 of record NC_056736.1, on the reverse strand, counting down.
TTGGGACTCTACCCAAATGTAATGACTGCAATAGTGAAACACGAAGAACATAGTACAGTTGTGTACACTTACCATAAATGTAGATGTTCGAGTGTATTCACTGTTGCAGTCCAGGTTACCCACCCGCCATCCTCCTTTTCTTCTGATGGAACCTATCTTTCCTTCTCTGATTTATACAACCTATGTGGTGTATTTGCTTGTAGATGAAGGTAGTTTATATTGGTGCTTGTAATTTTATATATATATACATTTTGGCTACCCTTTTAGGGGGCACCTGACATCTGGGGCAAGAAAAACTAAAGAAAATGGTATTGGCTGCTTCTTTTATACCCCTGATGACCTGACGTCAGGGAAGGGGCGACAGCAGCCAACGCAGGACCCAGGACGTTGGAATTCAGGCCGACTGAGGGCAACCTGCCAGCAGGATTACCCAAATGTAATGACTGTAACAGTGAATACACTCGAACATCTACATTTATGGTAAGTGTACACAACTGTACTTTTTCCCAATTAATGGCAGGGTAGTTGAAGTCACCCAGTATTAGGGTGTTTGGTTGTATCATAATATTTTCCAGAATGTTTAGAAAGCTGTAGTGAGAATCTTGGGGCATGGTGGGGGATCTGTAGCAAGCTACAATTTGGATTGCAGTCTTACCTAGTGTTAGTTGCACCTGGAGAATTTCAGGTGCATTGTGTTGGGCAACTAGCCTGGAGGTGTGAATATCCTTGGTGAATATGGACACTCCTCCACCTTTAGTGTTTCGGTCTTGGTTTTGTGGCGAAAAGTGTGGTAAGAATTGTAGCCTGGTATTGCAGGGGTGCTCTATGGAGCCTTGAACCAGGTCTCAGTCACTGCACAGATATCGATGTTCTCCATTTTTAGGAGTGCCTCGAGAGAGTGCATTTTGAGGTTTAGACTTCTAGCATGGAGTAGCATTACCTTCAGATTTTGCATGCTTGTATCTGTTACTGTGGTGGTTTTATCCTTTGAACCTTGCCTAAAAAGGCACTATAGGGGTGGCAAGAGCTTTAGCCAGTAACCTGAATCCCAGGGGTGACAGGTGCAGACCATCTCTGGCAAAGCATCGTGGTTTGTCGATCATGTCCTCCCAGGCAGACAAATACTGGATCCCCTTTGAATGACACCAGAAGCTTAGCCAATTGTTGAAGTCAATCATTTTGTCCTTATACTGTGGTATCATTCTGGGCGAAGGCTGGATGCTACTCAGGGCTAGCGTCATACCTGCCTGGGTCACATGATCCAAGAGCTCTTCCATGTCTCTTTTCATGTAGTCCAGGGAGGTACATCTCAAGTCATTCACTCCAGCATGGGCAATGACAGAGTCATATTTCTACTTGTTGTGGAGTGACTTGAGTGCATGCGTTATGTGGCAGATCCTGGCACCCGACAGGCAGCCGACTGTAATTTTCTCCTTGTTCAGCCTGGTGAGTGGGACGTCAGTGTGCCTGACTATAGAGTCACCTATGACTAAAGTGTTGGGTACATTGTCTTGCCTTAGGGGCTGTTGTTGGGTGGCACACTGGTGTTGTGAGCTATGTGTCACTTTGGTTGTGACTGGTGTTTGTTTGCATTTCGGCTTCGGAGGTCCTTGTTGCTTGGGCAGGTTAATGTTAAGGGCCTCTGCATATGTGGGTTTAGTGTTGCTATGTGTGGGTGTTGATGGTGTGGGTTTTTAAGGGCTATGAGTTGCCTGAGGTGTAATGCAGGTGTTAACCTTCTCCTCTTGACTGTCTAGCACAATCTTGGCCGGAGAGCGCTTTGCTTCCAGTCTGGCTATGTAAATGCATCTCTCGCAGGTTGTAGTGTTGGGTGGTAGGAGGAGAGGATTGTCTGTGTACATGAGGCAGTTGCCGCATTGCCCCAGTATGCCCAGACTCACCAGGTGGACAGGAGAAATCACCAAAAGCTGACCCTTGGATATGCCTGTTTAGGTGCTTTTTTTTAAAGTTTAAGAGCTGTTTTCCCTTACCTTTGCAAGGTACTTTGCAATTATAGGCTGTTTAGTGCCTATGATTAATTTCTCCTTATTGACAAGTAGAGCTGAGTGCTTGTATCAGTTTCAGGCTTCCTAGTGCTTTCCAGCAGGTTCTAGAGCAAGTGCTAGTCACAGGGGTTCAGATTTTAGTGCTACTACTGAGAAACCAGCTAGTTTTACGGGAAAATTTGAAGAGCAGACTTTCTGGCACCTGGAATAGTTTAACTGTAACCTCGCATTGCTGCACGGTGTGAAAAATGTGCAAACACACGCATTATTAAGCCAGAAAGTTGAAAGGGATAGAAATCAGCCCAAAAGGCTAATAAAATTACAATATCGGAGCTGGAAATCACTCCTCTAGAGATAGATAGGCAGTACAATGCTCACCAGTCCCACTGGTAGGCAGTAGGGCTTCCCTCTACCAAAGCAAGGTCTGGATAGCTCTGAGCACAGAAAATAAAGTCCTGAGACAAGTAAAGCCTGGGATATGGACTGGCTAGAAAAGGTGGAAAACGAGCAAACAAGATAGTATTTTTTTTGTTGAAACAGGCTAAACAATGCAATAATACAGTAAATAAACACAGAAAAGGCTAACACACTTGAGTGTGTAGTCCTAAACAGTAAATGCAATTAAAACTCTACAAAATTAGCAATTTAAAACTTTTTTAAATGAAGCAAGGCAAGTGCACAACTGAAAAACGATTTAAGAGGCAGTAACACAGCAGAATAAGTAGCTAGTCTACATATACAGAGAAGTCTATATATATACAGAAAAGCAGCTAAAACACACAAACACTTCAGATGCAGTGCAACCTAGAGCACTTGAGTTGTAGCAATATTAAGGCAATTACAGTTATAATAAATGCTCTAAAATATACTCTATATTTCCAAAATGTTTGAGAAGGACAGTCAGAACACAAGGAGATTCAGGCAAAAAAAAATTTTTTTTTTGAAAGGGAAAAAGGAGAAACAGAAGGCCTTATCAAATGTTCTCTCTAAATTAGGTAGAATGAGCTAATGACACTAGACTGGGAGGAGTGTCCCATCAGATTTACAGTAGGAGCGGGCAACTGCAAAGCCACCAAGTATAACAGCAAGATACCACCTGGGAGAGTGGGGACAATACTAAAGCTATTAGCCTACAGACAGTAAGCACTACAGAAAGCCACAAAATGAAAGTTTTTAAACAGATAAATATTTGTAAAGATACAGAATGCTTTTAACCGCAAACAAATCAGTTACCCGTGCAGATTAGTTAATAGCAATAAAATACATTCAAAAACTAAGCAGCAGGCAATAAAAGTGCTATATATAAATTGCTAGAAACAATAATCAGTATAAATAATCGAAAAAAAACAGGATACTTATATATCTCAGCTGAGAGTTGTAGTCAACACCTCTCATCCACTCTGCTCAGTGTGTATAGACAGAAACCCTCTCAAAGTTAGGCATTTACTCCAATATGTACTATGACTGAGGCATCGGGGATCACAGCAAACTCTACTTTATTGACAAACATTAATCACTTTTCTCCCTTAATGTACTGAGACTTCATCAGAATGTTAAAAAACAACATTCCACCCATCTTTTAAAATGCATGGAAATTATTTTTAGAAAAAAATATACCACATATAAGCATGGCTTGAATGAATGCTTTGTCAATTAGAAGTGTTTTGGAAATGAAATCATACAGTGTGTAATTTATATGTGCATATGTATGCTTATTATTCATATTTTACAATTTTTCATTTCTGTGTTTGAAAAGACAATGTAGTAGGTGGGAGTTGTTTTACAATGTTTTAAAATTATTTTATCGAAATGTGTCAGCAGTTAGCATTGTCACCTCACAGCAAGAGGTTATCCGGTTTGACTCTTGGCTGGAGTGCCTTCTGTGTGGAGTCTGCATGTCCTTTCTGCGGTCGACGGAACTTTAAAAAGACATCCAGGTAGGTGTGTGTGTGTGTGTGTGTGTGTGTGTGTGTGTGTGTGCGTGTGTTTGATTCTGTGAAGGTTGGTTGCCAGGCTGGCAACTCGACACCGTAAAAATTCACTGCCAATCAAAAGCAGACCAGTGATCCACTCTGGCAACCCCTAACCAGGAAAGGCTGAAAGACTTCTTAAATACAGGAGTTGGGTATTTTAAAAGAAAGGTGATTATGTACATTAAGGAAATAAAAGTGCTTAATTTTTGTCAATAAAATGGAGTTTCCTGTGATTCCAGCTGTTTTTATTTTAGTTTGAAGTGTCGTGCTGAACATTTCATTCTGAGTTTATGACTTAGGCATACTGGTACTTGTGGTTCAATGAACTGAGTGAATGTGTGATCTGACAGATCCATGTCCCTGACAGTAATTGTGATCTTCTCCTTGCTCGGCCTGGAGAGTTGTACATCTGTGTGCCTCACAATGGAGTTTTCTTTGACCAAAATACTGGATTGTGTGGTGATCTGCCTTATGGGGACAGTGTTAGAGACAATGAATTGAGGCTGAATGTGTCATGGTGAGTGTTGCTTTGATAGTGCATTTGAGGATGCTGAGAGTATTTATTGTAGTTACTGTGTCTGTGAGGTCTTTGAGGTTTTGGACTGGAAAAAAATACTTTTAAGAGCCTCAGCATATGGAGGTCTGTGTGTTTGTCTTGTTATGTGCGTGTCAGGTATTGTGTACTTTCTGACAACAGGAGGCACACCCAAAGCAATAAAAGAAAAGGGACATTTAAATGTGGAGGGTGTGAACAATGCCAATATGTTTTGAATAGAAGTGAAGTATACTTAGCCAGTAGCGAAAGAGTAATACAGGGTAATGTTTTTTTGCCAATTGTAACAGTAAGGGGGTTATATACCTGGTCACCTGTAATGCCTGTATGGCCTTCTATATAGGGAAAACAGAAAGAATGATAAAAAAGAGAATTTATATACACTATTATGCTATTAAAACACAAGATTCTAACAGTGTTGTTTTTAAACATACATTAAAATGCAATAAGGCTAGGTTTTCATTCTTTGTACTTGAGGAAATTAAACAAAACATGAGGGATGGATTATGGGAAGAAAAAACTGAGGACAGCGAAATATACTGGCAGCTTATATTGGAGGCAGGCAATTCCCCAGGACAAAAATGAAAATATTTCTTTACTTCCTGTTTTAAAAATTAGAGTTGCTAGACTGAGGGAATTAGATGTGCATTTTTTATTAGTTATACATTGAATGTTTGAATAAGGACAAACAAGTTTATATTTTTTTACACACTGTGTTTAGCCATTATGTACCTTTGGTTGATGTATATGGTAATGGTTAGGAAACGTTAGGAGGCAGCACTGTTTTGACATCATGCTACCATTTCCAAAGATATTTTATATTTAATATCAAAGTCTATTTTTTTAATATTTTTAATATTTTATGAGCAGGCTGACAAAAGTCAAACTGTTACAAGTTTTTATATAGAAAAAAGTGCTCCTTTCATTATTTTTAAGGTTAGAAATGCATTCTGATAGGTATGCTATGACTTTAAAATGTGTTTTAGTAATTATGTAATTTATTATATTAATTAACCGTATAAGATGTATATATTGGATAGTAAATGTGTTTGGGAGTATATCTGAAGAATTCTGGATGTAACTGATGAAAAGGGTCTATATTATATAAGCAAATGCACAGAAACACTATATAATCGACTCACAATCCCGGAAAACCCAAAACGTCGAACACACAGACCAGCGATTTTGATCCGTAACAAAAAAAAAATCAAAACACAAAATAAAGTGGGGGGCTTTGCTTGCCACACCCCCCATTGTGAGGGGCTGTGCCCCCCATACCCCCCTGCGTAAATATACGAACTCCAAGATCGCACCACAGTGGAGGAAATGGCAAAGTCCCGAAAATGTCCCAGTGAACCCACACCTCAAGACTGGTGGCAATGCACGATGCATCGGAGACCATCCAGGTGCAATTAACCATAGGCAAGACTGCTCTGCAAATTGTAGCATGTTACAGGCCACCCTCACAAACTCAGGAACCTCACATGGCCTTCCTGAAAACACTGGAGGGGATAAATGTATCACCAAACACCATCATACTAGGTGACTTCAATTACCCTAACATAGACTGGGAACACTACTCAAGCGCAAACACCCTAGCCCAAAAGTTCCTGGAATTCATAAACTCAAATGCCATGGAACAACTAGTCACCATCCCCACAAGAGGAGAAAACATACTTGATCTCGTCATCACGAACATGGGAGCACAATGTTCAACACCGGAAGTATACCCCTCACTGGTGAGATCAGATCACAAACTAATCTCACTGGAGGTCCTCATCCCACCCCCACCTGAAATAAAAAAGACCACAGTAAAGAACTTCTCGAAAGCCGACTTCACACTTCTAAAGACTAGTGTGGTCTCCTTTAAGGCCCCCGAGACGGCGGAAAACAGTACTCAAGCCGCTGAATCACTTACAAATGCCTTCTACCAGCACCTGCAGGACTGCATGGATAAGGCAATCCCAAGCAAAACAAAGACTCTTTGTACCAAAGGCAAGCGCCCAGTCTGGTGGACCCCAGCCATAAACAAACTCTACAACAAAAGGAGGAAGCTACTACAAGATAGAGCAAAATCCTTAAAAGGTAAGACACCTTTGATCACTATAAGTAAAAAACTAAGAGCTCTCATAAAATCATCCAAAGCAAATTTTGAGAGAAAAATAGCTAAAGACTCAAAAGACAATCATAAGGCCTTCTTTAGCTATGTTAGAAACCTGGGAGGAAACTCCCAGATATGCTCAGAACTAGTTCAAAATGATGTGAAGATTACTGATCCTACAGACATTGCCAACATACTGGCTGACAGGTTCAGTGCAAACTCCCCCCCCCCAAAAGGAGAGATATCTATACCAAATGATTGCAGCCCCCCAAACATCTCTAACGCCCAAGTGAGAACTTCTCTCTCCAAAGCAAAAAACACAGCATCCATGGGACCTGATGGTGTCCCCGGCTGTGTGCTCCACGAACTCAACGAGGAATTAAACCCACAGCTAGGACAGCTGTTTAATCATAGTCTCACCTCTGGATACGCACTCAGGGAGTGGTGCACTGCAACTGTGGTCCCACTTCACAAAGGCGGTGCCTCCACCGACCCTGGAAATTACCGGCCCATTAGCTTGACAAGCCTTATCTGCAAAGCCATGGAGAGGATCATAATGGACCTCATAAATAAAGACATAGGGAATTTGCAGACTTTGGATCCAACCCAGTTTGGCTTTGTCAAAGGCAGATCATGCCTTTTAAACTTGGTTGACTTTTTCGAAACAGTCACCAAAGCCATTGATGAGGGAAAGGCAGTCCATACAGCCTACCTCGATCTGCAAGGCCTTCGATACAATACCCCACTCAGGTATCATTGAAAAACTCATCAGCTTAAATGTTAACCCATACATCACAAGATGGGTTGCAAACTGGCTGAGTGACAGAACCCACAGGGTCAGAGTTGCTGGCGCCATGTCAGACTCAAAGCCTGTCACAAGTGGTGTCCCACAGGGCTCAGTCCTGGGCCCACTCTTGTTTGGCATCTACTTTTCCGAAGTACAAGCAAACACAGGAGGGTTATGGCTGACAAAGTTTGCAGATGACTGCAAACTGGGCGCCATAGTCGAAAACACATCTGACACAGATATCCTTCAGAAGGGTCTCACAGAAATGGATAACTGGTGCCAGAGCCATGGCCTAAAGTTAAATGCCAAAAAATGCATTGTCATACCCTTCGAAAAACAAGGTTACCCCTAGCTACCATATAGGTGGCAATCCACTGAGCACAGAAGAAGTTATCAGGGACCTGGGGACCCAGGTTGACAGTAGCCTGTCATTCGACACCCATGTAGCTAAAGTAGTTAGGAAGACCTTCTACACTGCCCACCTTATCATGAAGGGATTCACATCTAGATCAAGGGAGGTCATAGTCTCCCTATACTCATCACTCATCAGACCAATGATTGAGTACAATGCCCCATTCGAATGTATCTGACCCGACACTTGCAGCAGCTGGAGAGGCCACAAAGTTCCTAACCAAAAGGATAAAGGGTCTCAAAAATCTGTCCTATGCTGCCCGACTGAAAGAACTCCAGCTCTATTCAGTCGCTCACCGCTTGCTCAGAGGTGACCTTTGCCTGACATACAAGGCCATGTCAAACCCAGATTTGATGAATATGCTTCACCTAAAAAATCTAGATCCGTCAGAGCCACAAGGGCGGGAGACTTAAACCTCGACACGGCTATTAATAGGACGTGCTGGAGGGATAGATTCATCACCCAAAGACTCCCTATGCTGTGGAACAAAATCCCAGTATATGTGAGGCAGAGCACCTCGCTGGCCTTGTTCAAGAGAAATCTTGACCAATGGATGGGAGATCGCAGATATACCCCAGGGATTACCTCAGTGTCACTGCTCGACAGAGGCACAGCAAAATAATGGGTATAGTTCCCTATACTAAAGGGGTGGCGTAAGCCACAAAACTATGGGCTAGGCTTGTAAATGCCCTCGGGCAGATAGCCTAGTATGAACCTATGAAAAAAAAATCGCTGTTCTGTGCTTTCAGTATTTTGCCATTTCGCGTAATGATGTTTGACTAAACAGCGTTCACAATTCATTGCACTCGCTAAAATAATAGGAACCCGATGAAAAACACAGTGATTAAGTTAAGCATTTAATTTTTTTTTTTTAATAAATTGTGGCTTTTAATTTAAAGCGACTGAAAGTTTCATTTCAAAATTTTAGAATTTTGTTGGTATGGTGGTCGTACAAGTGTGGATATTTTCTTTCAGCCATACTGCTTCCCTGTTTTGTTTAGTACGTAACTTTCGAGTTAATGTGTTTGGCTTTTTGGTACTAGCTCCGTTCATTTTACTTTCTGACATGTTTAGTATTTGCATTGGCTGTATATAAAAGCTTTGCCTCCATAGGTATAGTGTAACTGCATCTCTCACATAATGTATCAGATTGTTCAAGAATTAGGGGGCTGTCGGAAAATGAGATAATTGCTACATTGTTTCATGATTCCCATTTCTATCTGGCTTGCTACAGAGATAGTAGAAAAGTGCTGATTCATGGTTTTGAGTATAAAATAGTGGGTTTCAAGAGGTGTGCTATAAAAGGATTTGTCCTCCTCCTCTTTGTGTAACTATTGTAAGGGAGAACAGGTTTTCTGGGGTGCTAGTTTTTTAAAAAGTACAAACTTAGTCTAATTTCAAGGAGTGGTGCCCCTCTTTGCACAAACCTGGTGTTTGTTGAGCAACTGCATTCTTAGACAAAGGGTAAGGCAGCCCACACAGCCTATCTGGACCTCGCCAAGGCCTTCAACACCATCCCTCACTCTGGAATCATAGATAAACTTACTAAGCTGGGCATTAATCCCTACATCTCTCGATGGGTTGCCAACTGGCTTACTGAAAGAACCCACACTGTAAAAATAGCTGACTCCAAAACCAGTTCTAGACAAGTGACAAGTGGAGTACCTCAGGGTTCAGTCCTGGGACCGCTCTTGTTTGGCATCTACTTCTCTGAAGTACAGGCCAACACTAAGGGACTCTGGCTAACAAAGTTTGCAGATGACTGCAAACTGGGAGCCATTATTGAATCCCCAAATGATGTGGATATTCTAAATAAGGGCCTTACAAAAACAGATGCTTGGTGCCAGAGCCATGGGCTCAAACTCAGTGCCAAGAAATGTATAGTTATCCGCTTTGGGAAAAAACATGTACCCATGAATTACCACATAAGTGGCAGTACACTAAACACTGAAAGTGTGATAACAGACTTAGGGACACAGTTGGACAGTGGTCTTACCTTTGATAACCACATAGCCACAACAGTCAGGAAATCCATCTATGTGGCACACCTCATCACTAAGGGCTTTTCATCCAGAAAAAAAGAATGCCAGTTCATTTTGTAGTTCATGTAGTACACAGCCCGGGATGTCGTCTGGTCCCACGGATGCTGTATTCTTAGCTTTTGAGAGTGCATTTTTTACCTGTGTGGCTGTGAGTACCGGAATTTTGGCAATCTTTTGGTATTGAGATGGGCCCTTTAGGGGGTGAGAGGGGGGTGAGGTTGGCACTGAATCGATCTGATCAGGCTCGTCAGACTGATGGGACAATAGTTCCTGGGATGCAAGGTGGATTCCCCCCTTGTGTATTGGGATAACTGTAGTTGTGCGCCACTTATTGGGCACGAAGCCTGAGGTGAAGCTATGATTAAACATGACACTTAGGTGAGGTGCCAATTCATTTTGTAGTTCATGTAGTACTCAGCCCGGGATATCGTCTGGTCCCAAGAATCCTGTATTCTTAGCTTTCGGGAGTGCGTTTTTTACCTGTGTGGCCATGAGTACCGGAATTTGGCAATCTTTTGGTATTGAGATGGGCCCTTTAGGGGGTGAGAGGGGGGTGAAGTGGACACTGAATCGATCTGCCAGGATATTGGCACTATCCTTGGGATCAGTATATTTAATGCCATTCTGTTGCAGCTTAGAGCAGATCTGAGCATTGCCATTTAGATTCTTGACATAACTATAGAATGCCGTGTGGTTGTCCTTGGAATGTTTGGTAATTTTATTTTTGTAACTAGCTTTGGAGGATTTTATGAGTGATCTCAGCTTCTTACTGAGGCTGGTAAGGGAGCTTTTTGCATCCTGGGATTTGCCTCTTTTCTGCAACAGTTTCTTCCTTCTGTTGTATAATTTGTTTATGGCAGGGGACCCCAAGATTGGGTTCCATTTTCTTTGAGGAGACCATCTTGGTTCTGTTTGGAATGGCATGATTCATGCATGAGTGGATGTGCTCGTACAGTGCCTTAGTGTAGGATTCAGCGGACGAACTTCCAGTTCCCGTCTGCATGGGTGTCATGAAGTTTGTCATGTCTAACTTGAGTAGCAAGAAATTGGCTTTGGAGAAGTTTTTTATGGAAGTTTCCCTATTGGGGGTGGGGGTGGGATGTGGACGTCAAGGGTGATTAGCTTATGGTCAGACCTGACCAACGAGGGGGTGACCACTGGTGCGGAACATCGATCTCCCATGTTGGTAATGACCAGGTCTAGGATATTTGAGCCCCTGTTGGGACTATGGATTAGTTGGTCCAGGGCGTTGAAATTTATGAATTCCAAGAACCATTGGGCAAAGGTGTTAGTACCCGAGTATTTTTCCCAGTTAATGGCAGAGTAGTTGAAATCATCCAGTATTAGAGTGTTTGGTTGTATCTTAATATTATCTAGCATGTTTAGAAAGATGTAGTAAGAATCTTGGGGCATGGTGGGGGATCTGTAGCAAGCTACAATTTGGATTGCAGTCTTACCTAGTGTTAGTTGCACCTGTAGAATTTCAGATGCATTGTGTTGGTCAACTAGCCTGGAGGTGAGAATATCCTTGGCGAATATGGACACTCCTTCGCCTTTAGTGCTTCGGTGGCCGAAAAGTGTGGTAAGAGTTGTAGCCTGGTATTGCAGGGGTGCTGGAGCCTTGAACCAGGTCTCAGTTACTGCACAGATATCGATGTTCTCCATTTTTAGGAGTGCCTCAAGAGAGTGCATTTTGAGGTTTAGACTTCTAGCATTGAGTAACATTACCTTCAGATTTTGCATGCGTATATCTGTTACGGTGGTGGTTTTGCCCTTTGAGCCTTACCTAAAAAAGGCACTATAGGGGTGGCAAGAGCCTTAGCCAGTAACCTGAATCCCAGGGGCAACAGGTGCAGACCATCTCTGGCAAAGCATCATGGTTTGTCGATCATGTCATCCCAGGCAGACAGATATTGGATCCCCTTTGAATGACATCAGAGACTTAGCCAATTGTTGAAGTCAATCATTTTGTCCTTATACTGTGGTATCACTCTGGGCGAAGGCAGGATACTGCTCAGGGCTAGCGTCATACCTGCCTGGGCCACATGATCCGAGAGCTCTTCCGTGTTTCTTTTTATGTAATCCAGGGGGGTACGTCTCAAGTCATTCACTCCAACATAGACAATGACAGAGTCGTATTTGTACTTGTTGTGGAGTGACTTGAGTGCATGCGTTATGTGGCGGATCCTGGCACCCAACAGGTAGCTGACAGTAATTTTCTCCTTGTTCATCCTGGTGAGTGGGACATCAGTGTGCCTGACTATAGAGTCACCTATGACTAAAGTGTTGGGTATGTTGTCTTGCCTTAGGAGCTGTTGTTTGGTGGCACACTGGTGTTTTGAGTTATGTGTCACTTTGGTTGTGATTGGTGTTTGGATTTCAGCTTCGGAGGTCCTTGTTGCTTAGGCAGGTTAATGTTAAGGGCCTCCGCATAAGTGGGTTTAGTGTTACTATGTGTGGATGTTGGTGCTGTGAGTTTTGCAGGGCTATGTGTTGCTTGAGATGTAGTGCAGATGTTAACCTTCTCCTTTTGACTGTCTAGCACAATCATGGCTGGAGAGAGCTTTGCTTCCAGTTTGGCTATGTAAGTGCATCTCTCGCAGGTTGTAGTGTTGGGTGGTAGGAGGAGAGGGTTGTCTGTGTACATGAGGCAATTGCTGTATTGCCCCAGTATGCCCAGATTCACCAGGTGGACAGGAGAAATCACCGGAAGCTGACCCTTGGACATGCCTGGTTTGGTGTTTCTTTTGTAAAGTATAAGAGCTGTTTTCCCTTACCTTGGCAAGGTACTTTGCAATTATAGGCTTTTTAGTGCCTATGATTAATTTCTCCTTATTAACAAGGAAAATTAAGTACTTGTGTCAGTTTAAGGCTTCCTAGTGGTTTCCAGCAGGTTTTAGAGCAAGTGCTAGTCACAGGGATTCAGATTTTACTGCTACCACTGAGAAACCAGCTAGTTTTAAGGGAAAATTTGCCCAATCCTATACCCAGAAGGGGTTTACAGTATTCACCTCATTTGGAATGTACCTCATCCAAGATTTGATAAATCAAACTCTTTGGGTAACCCCCTATCATAAAACACTTCACCTACTTTGTTCAATTCAGCTCTGATATCCTCCAAATGGGATGTCATTTGGGCCACCCATATAGCCTGTCCCTTAATAATACTCTTTTTTGTGTTAATGGGTGGCTGCTGTTAAATTGTAAGTAAGAGTTACAAAAAGTGTCTTTGCGATAGATTTTGGATCTAAAACCATCACAAGTTTGGGAAATAAACATATCCAGGTAGTTGATACCACAATTATCATAATTAAAAGTAAATTCCGAGAAATTGGGTGGTGTTACACAAATATTGTACAAATTCCTGGATATCCTGACAACCACCTCACCACAAAATAAAAATGTCATAAAAATCTCGTGTAAAGTTGCACATTGTTCCAATAAGGGCAGTTAAGTAAATATCTGTTCTCCCAACCAAGTAATACTATGTTGGCATAGACAGGGGCACAGACTGCCCTCATTGCTATACCCCTCACCTGTTGGAAGAATTCTCCCTCGAAAAACACAAAATTATTTTCTAGGACCATGGTCATTAATTCGGTCACAAGAGTAATCTGATCATGAGTTAGGTCAGAGCATAGAAATAAAGTTTCCTCAAACATTTCTAATCCTTCTTCCTTTGGAATAACAGAAAACAGATCTTCGATATCTATAGTGAGGAATATAAGATCTTCTTAGCCCTGTATGGTGTCCTGGGTTTGGGGAATGGGTTGCACATGAGCTGTGCCAGTGGTAAGGGGTAGGGATGTAGACATCACATTGCCCGAGTCTACCGCTGACAACACTGATCCACGACTGTGCTGTGATAGGGCTGCCATCATCATCAAAGATGGTGAGTTTTACCTGGACTATATCCATGGAGGAAGACCCTTTTAACATTGCACTTGTGAAAACACCAAAAAGTACTCAGTCTACAGATGAACCATTCACCAACACCTGCAGCCCAGTGAAAGTACTCCTATATTACAAAGTCCTATAGAAAACCTAATATTTAACATATCTTGGCAGATGTGCTTTGCACCTACAGCTCCAATATTCCTGTAAAAAAAGAAGTCCTTCATGTAAGTTCTTTGACCCTGTAGTGATCAAGTAAGGTAGATGGTCCCTTGTGCTCAGACTGACCTACCTGGCTGTTACCAATCGATATCTGTGGTGCTACATCCATCCAACCGCTAACAGTCCAGTGTGGATTCCAGAACTGTCTGGAATCCCAGACAGAGACGCCAAGAGCTCTTCCTTGTTAGTTGTATATGTTGGCAGTCTCCATCTTATTGCCCTATAAGCTCTTCCTTTGGACCTGCTAATAGATCTGATTTTAGCCACCAGAAGCATTGATATCCTGTATAACATCCCACCAAACATGATTCCAGAAGGACTGCATAACTCTCTCACAACAACGTATCTGCTGACCACGCTCACAAAGGACCCACAGTAGGATGTCATTCTCTTCCTGAGGGAATTTACTGATATAGTGTTTTTCATCTCTGGGTGTGACAATCTAGAACAGTAAAGAAATATGCATGCAAGCTCATAAGAAGATATGCTTAATATACCTGGCCTGTGTCATCAATACCCCTGCTGTGTTACAACATTGATGAGGGCTGTCTACTTGTTCAGCAGGAATTTGTGTGGTGTTCCAGTCATATGGGATAGGGGTAACAAAATACTGTGCATAGGGAACTGGTTGCACACAAATGGCTGTATGTAGGTCAGCTGTTGTCATCTTAATGAGCATTCACTACACAGGCAAGCATACTGCTTCTGTGTCACTTTTAGAGGATTACAACTCTTGTGGCATTCTTCATATTACTCCCCCTGCCTGTAGAGCTGCCACAGGACCAGCACAGTATGTGAATGTCAGTGTTCACCAGACTCCCTGCCAGTGACATGCATCACTCCTGCTAAGTGCCACAGAGCCAGCATGGAATGTGACTGTCAGTGTTCAGCAGACTCCCTGACAGTGACATGCCACCAAGTACCAGCACAGGATACGACTGCCAGTTTTCACAAGGCTGTCTGCCGTTGATGTGCAGCACTTCTTTGAGATGCCACAGGACCAGCATGAGATGTGACTGCCAATATTCACCACTCTCCTTGACTATGATGTACACTTCTTCTATGAAGACATTATATCTGGGGCCACTATACAATCACCCCACACAGACTACAGTAAAGAATATGTATGTGTGCGCAACTTACAGATAGGCACAGGCCTACAGCTGAATATTCCACAACATGTGAATGTAGTCACCTGCTACTCTCTGTAGACATCCTTATACAACAGCATGTATGTAGGTTATCCCTCCACCCCATCAAATCAACAGTTGTAGGTCAATATTGACCAGCACCATCATGGTATGTATGTATGTAGGAAGGGAGTGAGTTGACGTCATAGGAAGGCTATGGCTTAAACATCCCCTTCAAGAATTCCTGACACAGGCAAGATGTGTGTGTTGCAGATGCCACTGGATCCTCTAGCCTAGAAACATAATGACTCAGTGGTATTTAGTGTATGATCCCTGACTTCATTCTTATACTACTAATATTACCAAAGCTGAACCCCAGTGTTATACTACTAATACTACCAAAGCCTGACCCCAGTCTTATACTACTAATACTACCAAAGCCCAAGCCCAATCTTTTACTGATAATACTACCAAATCTTTCCTTACATCTGACGTCCAAAGGAAGTAGTGACTATAAAAGGTGTAAAGATACATTATTCAAAAAGTACTAGCATGGAGGGATATTAACAGAGTAGCCATTATATGTGTACCTCTGGATTGTGCTGGTTGGGGGGATCCCCAACAAATGCAGCCAAAAGTAGTGCATTCAAAGCTGCTTCACAGTAATCTCAGCATCAAGACATTTTGTATATATAGTTCTCACATGGTATTATATACTCATGACATAGGTAATCCTCCACTACAGAACACCACAGTATTTCTGCAACAGCTGTTAGTTTACTTGTCGATAAGCAGAATACCATTCAACAATTGCATTTGAATATTATTGACCAGGACATACAGTCCTAGGCCTACAGCTTGGAGTATATTACCTGCATAGTATACAAAGAACCAAACCTGCCACATCGTCTCCATTTTTCTTGTAATGGCAGTATACCCTACCTTGTATTCAGTCCCCTACTCATTTGCATAGTTGTTGACAGTGATACCAATTACCTTCTGTTTCACAGTGTCATATTTGCCTCCTAGCAACATGCAAGTAAAGCAGCAGTAGTACTACATATGAAACAAGTACCATTCACCTCTCACTCACCTGTCTTTAATAGCTTTTTCCTTGTAGAAATTTCTGCAAAAGTGCAGAATAAAAGTGCTGTAATTTGCTAACAAGCAGTCTTATGTAGTGAGATGAGGCTAGGTACGGCCACATCTATTTTCAGCATGCAGTTTTGAATTTCTTTAGTGCAGTCCTTATGCTTAACAATCTTATTGAAATGAATTTTCATAAATTGCACTTGTATGTCATTGTGCAAGTTAGTCACATCTATCATGCTAAGATGCTGCTTGGTCATCTTCACGAACTCCCAGGAGTATCTGCAAAGCACAATGAGAATGCAGCGATATGGGAAACGTGTTGCTATATTATAGCCTGTAGAAGTGCTGAAGAACAAAAAGTATTAAGAAATGTTGTCACTGTGATGCTTGTACTGTATTTCCATGCTATTGTTCACAACCTGACATCAACATGCCATGCCATATATTGGTGGCACCATGACTGGTCATGCTATATAGCTGCCCAAAGGTGCACATCACATGCGAGAATATCAACATACACGAATGCGAGAAGTCTACTGTCTTTCTGTAGATTGTGACCTGGTGAAGGGACATGGCTTCCAATGATACTGATGATAATGGATCTAGCAGTAGTGCCCTAAAGAAAGTAATATCTTTTTATACTTGTACTGCGACAACTGGAAGTGTCTGATTGGAGACTGATAAGGGTGTCCAGTATTTAATAAATGCCTGGCATAGTCTTGCTAGGGCAGTGACTGCAGCACTTATCATAAGCTGCTGTGGAGAGGAGTGTAGGCGCCATTTTGGTGACCTACAGAGGCACAACCTGATCATCTGAGCCATGGGAAAGAAGTCTGAGTGAAGGCCCTGAGATATATTGTTAGTATGCAGGGCTGATCACTGCCCTGTTATTTGCTTTATAGCTAAATTAGCCCTTAATCAACATTTAATTGATATGTGGTATATTTGTTGCTCTTTTTCATTTTAAGAGGAAATATGGAGAATGTTTTCTTGTACCAGAGGAGAATGCAGCATCTCTTCAGGCGCAGGGAAAGATATTATTTATTGTCATGCTATTGACCTTGACTATGATGTACACTTCTTCTATGAAGACATTATATCTGGGGCCACTATACAATCACCCCACACAGACTACAGTAAAGAATATGTATGTGTGCGCAACTTACAGATAGGCACAGGCCTACAGCTGAATATTCCACAACATGTGAATGTAGTCACCTGCTACTCTCTGTAGACATCCTTATACAACAGCACGTATGTAGGTTATCCCTCCACCCCATCAAATCAACAGTTGTAGGTCAATATTGACCAGCACCATCATGGTATGTATGTATGTAGGAAGGGAGTGAGTTGACGTCATAGGAAGGCTATGGCTTAAACATCCCCTTCAAGAATTCCTGACACAGGCAAGATGTGTGTGTTGCAGATGCCACTGGATCCTCTAGCCTAGAAACATAATGACTCAGTGGTATTTAGTGTATGATCCCTGACTTCATTCTTATACTACTAATATTACCAAAGCTGAACCCCAGTGTTATACTACTAATACTACCAAAGCCTGACCCCAGTCTTATACTACTAATACTACCAAAGCCCAAGCCCAATCTTTTACTGATAATACTACCAAATCTTTCCTTACATCTGACGTCCAAAGGAAGTAGTGACTATAAAAGGTGTAAAGATACATTATTCAAAAAGTACTAGCATGGAGGGATATTAACAGAGTAGCCATTATATGTGTACCTCTGGATTGTGCTGGTTGGGGGGATCCCCAACAAATGCAGCCAAAAGTAGTGCATTCAAAGCTGCTTCGTCAGTAATCTCAGCATCAAGACATTTTGTATATATAGTTCTCACATGGTATTATATACTCATGACATAGGTAATCCTCCACTACAGAACACCACAGTATTTCTGCAACAGCTGTTAGTTTACTTGTCGATAAGCAGAATACCATTCAACAATTGCATTTGAATATTATTGACCAGGACATACAGTCCTAGGCCTACAGCTTGGAGTATATTACCTGCATAGTATACAAAGAACCAAACCTGCCACATCGTCTCCATTTTTCTTGTAATGGCAGTATACCCTACCTTGTATTCAGTCCCCTACTCATTTGCATAGTTGTTGACAGTGATACCAATTACCTTCTGTTTCACAGTGTCATATTTGCCTCCTAGCAACATGCAAGTAAAGCAGCAGTAGTACTACATATGAAACAAGTACCATTCACCTCTCACTCACCTGTCTTTAATAGCTTTTTCCTTGTAGAAATTTCTGCAAAAGTGCAGAATAAAAAGTGCTGTAATTTGCTAACAAGCAGTCTTATGTAGTGAGATGAGGCTAGGTACGGCCACATCTATTTTCAGCATGCAGTTTTGAATTTCTTTAGTGCAGTCCTTATGCTTAACAATCTTATTGAAATGAATTTTCATAAATTGCACTTGTATGTCATTGTGCAAGTTAGTCACATCTATCATGCTAAGATGCTGCTTGGTCATCTTCACGAACTCCCAGGAGTATCTGCAAAGCACAATGAGAATGCAGCGATATGGGAAACGTGTTGCTATATTATAGCCTGTAGAAGTGCTGAAGAACAAAAAGTATTAAGAAATGTTGTCACTGTGATGCTTGTACTGTATTTCCATGCTATTGTTCACAACCTGACATCAACATGCCATGCCATATATTGGTGGCACCATGACTGGTCATGCTATATAGCTGCCCAAAGGTGCACATCACATGCGAGAATATCAACATACACGAATGCGAGAAGTCTACTGTCTTTCTGTAGATTGTGACCTGGTGAAGGGACATGGCTTCCAATGATACTGATGATAATGGATCTAGCAGTAGTGCCCTAAAGAAAGTAATATCTTTTTATACTTGTACTGCGACAACTGGAAGTGTCTGATTGGAGACTGATAAGGGTGTCCAGTATTTAATAAATGCCTGGCATAGTCTTGCTAGGGCAGTGACTGCAGCACTTATCATAAGCTGCTGTGGAGAGGAGTGTAGGCGCCATTTTGGTGACCTACAGAGGCACAACCTGATCATCTGAGCCATGGGAAAGAAGTCTGAGTGAAGGCCCTGAGATATATTGTTAGTATGCAGGGCTGATCACTGCCCTGTTATTTGCTTTATAGCTAAATTAGCCCTTAATCAACATTTAATTGATATGTGGTATATTTGTTGCTCTTTTTCATTTTAAGAGGAAATATGGAGAATGTTTTCTTGTACCAGAGGAGAATGCAGCATCTCTTCAGGCGCAGGGAAAGATATTATTTATTGTCATGCTATTTATTATTCTGCTGTATTAGATTAGCTTAGCAGTAACCACTGGTAGAGTTTATATAGGTAATAGTGAAACAGCTCTGTCACAGTTTTGTGTACAGTAACACAGACTCTGTAAATATGTAATGCGTTGCATACCCACATGCAAAATGTACGGGCTTATGGTATACGCACATTACTTATTTGCAGGGAGGTGACCACCTCTCTTCCTGGACTTGCATACTCACTGTCTCTTGGTGTCTGACATGCAGTGGTGTTTGCCATATCATTGTGGGTGCACACTGGCCCAGGGACTGTGGCTTAGTAATTGCGGAGGGTGGGGGGGCTCTTGCCCATACATCAATGCACCATATTCCTCAGTTGGTGATACCTTTGCCTGGTATACCCTGGCCTTTGTACTGTACCCACATTGTGTACCCTTGTATGTACCAGAGTACCTTACAGTTTTTGCTAATAGCCATGGCTCTTGACATGTTGTTGAGTTTGATAAGTGTTAACAGTGTCCTTGTCCAGTTGGCCTGTCTTTGACTATATCCTTTGTAGTATGTCCACAGGGCCACATTCTAAACTCCAATGGCATTATTTATTTATTTATTTTACATTTGTTAACCGGGGGTGTCTTACTGAGCCGAAAAGGCCCTTTTTCAGCAGAGGCCCGGGGAGAAAACCTCCACAAAGAAAAATTACAGAAACTTTTAGTTATTTAGACATATTACTTCCAAGATCCTCATCCTATTCTTGCAGCTTCAGCTTCATTCCACCAACCTTGTCCATGGTGACAGTGAAACTACACTCCTGTATGCCCATTATACAAAAGGTACATTTAAATTTATTTACCTAGAAAAAGCTATTGGACTTGAAATAGTAGCATACATAACAGATGTGTATAGTCACCATTAGGTTCCAGTATAAGGAGTCATCGGAAAGATTTTATTTTTGTCTGTTCCTCTGTTTGTCTTTTTTTAATTTTATTTTTTTATTTCTATACATTTATGCCAGCATCTGTTAGCTATCGGCACCTGTCGGAGCCTGACTGTACTATCACACCATCTGCCTCCAGGCTTTCCTTCCCATTGGGTGCAGCAGGGGTGATCTGGTGTCATCCCATGCAGCTTCTGCTAGTTACTCATCTGAGGACAGTGCTATCGTTCCTTCTGGTAATACTATCATGGGGTCACAGTTTTACTACCATGGGGTCACAGTTTGTCACCTGGTGGGGTAGAGATGGTGGAGGTGCTGGCAGAATAGCAGTTTGAAGCCTACATTGGCTATCTGGAGAGGCTCAACATGGGGTTTAAAGCTGTACAGTTGCTTGGCACTGCTATCATCACCTCTGACAGAAAGACCAGTTTTTGTTTGTATGCTCCTGTTTCCTTAACTCCACTTTCTTATAAGTATGTATTCAATATTTAGGTCAAAGACCATCAAAGAGCACTGATTCCATTATTTCTGGATCAAATGTCCTGGGCCAATCCAATTGTCAAAATTATGTGTAAATGTAAATACTTTCTTAGATTATGTGATCCATGGAGGAAGCATAATCCACATTTCTGTAATCTTAGTTGTGATATATGATTGACTTAAGTCGTGTTTAAATTTGTAGTTATCTTTAACTCATTATTTCTGAGCATAATTACAATAGTATGGATCTATATTAAATATTGACTGTATTATTTCCTCTTGAAATAATTTAAAAGCTCATATTACCTTGCCTCTAAAGTAATGGTACTTCCGGGTATACAAATTCAAATGTATACATCTGTTTTGACAGGAAATCTCCTTAACATGTAATGTGAAGTTGTTAAATCTCGCCATTTATTCTCACTGATAAGTTCGGAACCGATCCTCGTTTCCCTATACGGCCGATAGCAAAGCTCAAGGTTTGCCAGTAGCTCAAGACCAAGCCCCTTATCCCACAATGTACTGCTGGAATTACCTCAGATCTAGTTTGCCACGACAAGAGAGATCTCGGTGATCCAGTTAGCTCGGACCATTTTTGATAAATCGCAAGTTTTATAAAACCTTTTTCTACTCTTTTTGAGAGATTATTCTTATTTAGTTTGTGTGTGTGTGTGTGTGTGTGTGTGTGTGTGTGTGTGTGTGTGTGTGTGTGTGTGTGTGTGTGTGTGTGTAAGTGTGTGTGTGATTCTTGTTAAAAATAATAATAGTTTAAAGTAGGTTAGATTGTAGAGATAGTGCCCTGTGTGGGCTTAGTTTTTCTTAGTGTTGGGCCCTTTCTTAGCCCTATTTAGTTTTACAATTTTTACTTGTTATTAGTATATTGTTTAGTGTGGGCTTAGTTAGCCCTGTATTTAACCTTTACAGGTTAATTTTGTGGTGTGTCTCTTTATAATATGTCGGATGAGAGAGAAAAGTCTCAACCCAAATCGGGGTTTAAGAAATGTCCAGATTGTGGACAGAAAATGTCCGTCACGGACGGACATGTCCAATGTGTTTACTGTCTGGGGGATAAACACCTCCAAGACTCCTGCAGTATTTGCCACTCTTTTTCATCTAGGGTTCTCTTAGAGAGAAGGAGAAAACTCATAGATAGGTGGTTGCTGCAACATACTTTCTCTGAGGCGTTGGGTAGCCAGGAAGGTGCCAGCACTTCTTCTAAATCTTCAAAATCTTCTGATTCTAAACAAACCAAGAAGGCAAAGAGATCAGAGGGTACAGGGTCATCGGTTCCACAGTCCTCCGAACCGAGTGTCCCTTTGGTTCGAAGCCAGCTCCCAGTCTTGGAGCTGGTCTCTGGGGTTCCCTCATCTCCTCTGCTCCAGGCAGCACCTTCGGTACATTCCTCGAAGTCTTCGGTCAGCCTCTCTGATATGGATATGGATCGGCTAGTGCAGAAGCTTCTACGGGCACCAGGACTTGCTAAATTTTTGTCAGCCCCGACCACTTCATCGGAGCCGAAGACCATTGAACCGGACTTGACTACTCCTCCTCCGTGCCATACTGGACTCTCGGAGCCGAAGGAGCCCGAACCGATAGTTGTCGAGACCCGCACCGGTGTTATCGGTTCCATCTACTCGGACGTCCTCGGCGCCGACCGAGGATGCTAGGAGCCGACACTCTCTTGTCGGGTCCGGGGAGGATAGTCGGACCGATTTGTTGGTGCAGACTCTTCCTCTCAGGACTTCGGCTCGGATGAGCTAGGCTCCTTCCTCTGGCTCGGAGCCCATGGTTTTGGTGTGGGAGGATTGGACGGTCCCTCCGGATCCGTCTACCCCTTCTCGTCAGAGCTATGTTGCTTTCGATGCCACAAGGAGAGTCCTTTCTCCTAAGACATCGTCGGCATCAGTTCGAGCTTCCTTCTCCCCTCAAGTTCATGTGTCCGCTTCTACATCTACCGGTCCTCCTAAGCGTAGAGACCCCGAGCCTCAAGTGGCCCCACAGGGCGTCCCCTGCTCTTCCGAGACCTCCCCAGATCTTCCCACTGAGGAGGTACCCAGGAAGAGACTGTGCAAGAGAAGGCACTTAGACTCCCCACAAGAGTCTTTGACATCCGACACGGACTTGGATGAGTCAGAAGGGTCCCCTCGATCCCCCTCTGAGGATATTTCTTTTGCGGAGATATTAGAGATCCTTAGTCAGAGGGGGGATTGACAGTCCAAAACCCCTACTGAGGATGAGTCAGTGCTGTTGAAGGCTTTTGGGTTTCAACCTTCCACTTCTTGGGTGTCTCCGCCTTATGATGAGCTCATGGAGCTGATCTCTCGTAAGGCATGGGAGTCACCGGAGGCCATGGAACCTGTCCTTCGGAAGCCGAATAAGTTAATCTCTGCCCCGGTGGACAAAGCCTTTTTGACCAAAGGAGTGCCTGTTGATGCCATGGTGGTAGCTGCAGCCACCAAAAAGGAAGTGTCTGAAACATCCGCATCTATCCATCCTCCTAACAGAGATTCTAGGATCATGGATAGATATGGGAAACGCATTTTTAGTTCAGCGACTTTTTCTTTGTGATCGCTGAACTATTTAACCCATTTTACGAGACTGCAAAAAGATCTCCTGAAAGAGCTAGGGGATACTCTCCAGGGTACAGTAGCTGCAGGAGTTGCCGACAAAGTCAACACACAGCTCGCTGCCCTAAACTCATCCATGCGTCTCATATCTTATGCAGCTGATGTTTCAAGTAGAGCCGCTAGTTCAGGCATTGCTCTGCGGAGACAAGCCTGGATGCGTCTCTGTTCCTTTGTGGAACCCTTTAAGTCTTCCTTTATCAACACCTCATTTGGTGGCTCATCACTGTTTGGGCCTAAAGTAAAGGAAACTTTAACCAGGTGTGAGCAGGAAGACAAGACCCTATCTGCTGTTGGAGTCAGTTTTTTACCCCTACTCGGCCCTACCACAAGGGACCTAAGGGGAGGGAAAATATGGTTCCGAAAAGCACAGGGAGCCTTTCAGGACACACGTGGAGAAACCCTCTCTGGAGGCAGAGGAGGGGGTTATAACAGAAGACACTGCCCGCGTGGCAGAGAGGGGTCCACAGCAATAGGGTGACAGAGGCCAGTTCTCTGGTCAGCCCTACAGCACTCCTGAAAGGGGGCCCGGCTGTTCAGCTCTGGCGGCAGTCGGGGGTCGCTTGTCTTTGTATCCAGAAGCCTGGCTAAACATAAATCAGATACATGGGTACAAAGCATCATTTCCAGAGGATATTTCATGCCGTTCTCTTCCCCTCCTACTCCTGTAAGCAGAATCCCAGATGCTCCACCCAGTCTGAGGGAAAAAGCAATCGTAGAGGTCCAAAAATTGCTAGAAAAAAAGAGTCATCCAACCAGTCCCAGCAGACCAAGTTGGATTCGGAACTTACTCAAGATTCTTTTTGGTACCAAAGAAAACAGGGGACTGGAGACCTATCTTGGACCTCAGCAGATTCAACCAACTTGTAAAGAAAGAGAAGTTCTGAATGGTCACGCTTCAGTCCATTCTTCCCTTCCTAGGGAAAGGCGATTGGATATGCTCCATAGATCTCAAGGACACGTACTATTACATAAAGATGAACAGACGCTCCAGGGGTCACCTGCATTTCCAGCTGGGAGCCAATCATTACCAGTTTTGAGCCCTGCCCTTTGGTCTCACTACAGCCACCAGGGTGTTCACCAAATGCATGGCAGTGGTCATGCCTCACCTGCGGCGTCTAGGATTCCAGGTGTTTCCATACCTAGACGATTGGCTCCTGACTGCTACCACCAGGCATCAATTGACTCGGGCAACACAATATACTCTGACACTCTGCCATCAACTAGGCATTACAATCAACTTAGAATAGTCTACCTTATTGCCATCGCAGCATAATGTTTTTATAGGAGCAGAGTTAGATACCTCAACCACCAGTCTACGTCTTCCAATTGAAAGAGTCTCACTTCTTCGCCAACACGTCATCTCACTGGTGTCAAAGAACAAAGCTACAGCAGCAGAGGTCTTGAAGGTACTAGGTTTGATGGCAGCAGCGATCCTGGCTGTACCACTCGCAAGGATGCATATGCAAATCCTTCAATGGCTCCTTTTCGCTCAGTGGTCCTACCAAAAGCTACTGATGTACTACATGATTCTCATCACAGATTCTTGCAAAAGAGACCTTCAGTGGTGGTTGACATCTCTTCATGTTACAATCGGAAGACCCTTTGTCCGCCCCCCAGTAGCCACTGTGACCACGGACGCTTCCCTGATAGGGTGTGGGGGGGCATTTTCAGGAAAAGACTGCCCAAGGCACATGGACGGATCAAGAGTCACATCTGCATATCAATGTTCTAGAGTTGAGTGTGGTACTTCTGGCATTGCAGTACTTTCAGGACTCTCTTCCTCTGGGGGCAATTGCAATTCAGACGGACAACATGTCAGTGGTCTGGTACTTGAACAAGCAAGGTGGAACCAAGTCTTACCCCCTTTGTCGAGAAGCACTCAGGGTATGGCAATGGGCTGTGTCGTCCCACCGTTTTCTGATAGCAACGCACATCTCGAGGAAATCCAGTGTGATAGCAGACAAGCTAAGCAGGGCAATACTGTTGCCTCACGAGTGGTCTCTCAACCAATGAGTTGCGGATCTGATTTTCCACAAATGGGGCCAGCCTTGCTGCGACCTCTTTGCCAGTCACATCAATACCAAATGCAGAAGCTACTTTGCCCTAATACCACCTCCGGGACATTCCCCAAGAGATGCACTCGTACACGATTGGCCTCCTGGTCTCCTATATGCATTCCCACCTATTCCATTGATACCCAAGGTTTTACAGAAAGCAAAGTTGCTGGGAAGGACAGTTATCCTCATAGCTCCCTACTGGCCTCAACAGATTTGGTTCCCCTTCCTTCACCATCATCTACTGGAGGATCCATGGATCCTGGACCCAGTTCCGGACCTTCTGACACACCCGTCAGGGGACCTCCAGCCGTCACTGCAGTCCCTAAAACTGACTGCTTGGCTAATCCACTTCCCCTAATTGCCAGGCTTCATTCGCTCTCAGATGATACAAGACAAATCCTTTTGTCTTCTCACAAGCCATCCACCAGGAAACTATACCGCAGTAAGTGGAACAGGTTCTCAATTTGTGCCAATATACGGAAAATCGACCCTTTCTGAGCTCCTCTATCATCCATTTTAGAATTTTTGACAAAGATTTTTAAAGAAGGAGCAATAGCTGCCACAGTTTGAGTCCAGTTAGCCGCCATATCAAATTTCCACCTTGGATTCGATGGGTTCAATGTTATGAGCCATAAGTTATCTAAGGCTTTTCTTAAAGGTGCCTTTCACACGAGACCTCCTGTCAAAATTCTTTATTCTCCCTGGAATTTGAATTTTATGCTGTCTCAAATTATTCTCCCCCCTTTCAAACCAGCATCTTCTTGTGATCTCAAATATCTGTCCTGGAAGACTATATTTCTGCTAGCCATTACTGCTGCCCGCAGTGTCAGAACTTCAAGCATTATCTGTTAGGCCTCCTTACATGATTTTCCATGCTGATAGAGTATCTCAGAACAAACCCCTCCTTTTTACCTAAAGTCTGTTCTGAATCCAATATCAATCAGGTCATTGATCTGCCAGTCTTTTTTCCCAACCACTCTGACAAATTGGAATACATGCTGCACAAACTTGATGTACACAGACAACTCAGATTTTATCTTGACAGGACTATGGATATTAGAAAAACAGATCAACTTTTTGTATCCTTTTCGGAAGCCAGAAAAGGTAATCCAGTGGCTAAAACAACTTTATCTAAATGGTTATCAGATTGTATATCCTTTGTTTATGAGAATGCAAGCATGCCATTGACACACAAACCTAAGGCTCATTCTTCCAGAGCCATTTCTACGTCTTCTGCCTTTCAAGCTAAATTGCTCCTTGACAATATTTGTGCTGCAGCCACTTGGTCTAAGCCTCATACCTTTATCACACATTACAAAGTAGATAAGGCTTCCAGGGACAGGTCTTCCTTTGGTTCCACGGTACTGAAAAACGTACTTCCATGAGCCACCCAAGATTGAGGGTGCTAGGGACGCTACCCATCAGTGAGAATAAAGAGCGAGATTTAACAACTTCACATAAAGAAGTTATGTACTTACCATAAAATTCCATGTGAATTGTTTATCTCGCCATTATTCTCACGTCCCTCCCTCCTTCCCCCTCCTGGTTGACAGTTGAGGCTAGTACCATCCTGGTTATTCAATACTTCCCCTTCCCCTTCGGGAAGTGCTTCCTTGTAGAAATAAATAAAAGGGTATATATACTCGCAGCAAACAAGATCTGAGGTAATTCCAGCAGTGCATTGTGGGATAAGGGCTTTGGTCTAGAGCTACTGGCAAACCTTGAGCTTTGCTATCGGCCGTGTCAGAGCTGAGGATCGGCTCCGAACCCATCAGTGAGAATAAAGGCAAGATAAACAACTCACATGGAACGTTATGGTAAGTACATAACTTCTTTTTATCTTTTTGGTAAATACCCATTGTAGAAATTCCAAAGAGTGTAAATTTTCAGTATTATTGAAGCATATTATTGAAGCATATTATTGTACTTCAGGATGCATGTAATATAAGCCTTGTACAACCCAGTCAAACAAGGTGCATCTTTTGAAAGTAAATGTTTTTAACATGAGTTCTACTTGTTTTCATTGCTTGACTACAAATCATGTCCATGTTTCCCAGAAGAAAAGTTATTGCTTACAAATATGCCAAAAATACTTAAAGTAGTTCACAATCTACAATGTTGTAGTTGATCAGGCGTTACAGTTCTTGGTTTACCAACATACATGACACAACATTTATCAGAAATTAAATGAAGTGCCATTTATTTTGCCCGTTTTGCATTCATTTAATTAGTAATATTAATGAAATCTTTTTCAGTGAAGATTAGGAATCCTACATTGCAGTCTACATATTTTGATAACCAACTACATGTATTATTATGTGGAATAGGGGAAAACACTATAATAAAAAGAATTAGTCCCAAGTAGATCCCTATAGGACTTTTTTCTTAACTGAAAGATATTTGGAATGTATACCCTGTATTACTACTGCCTATCTCCCATTCAAATATGGACTGATATTGTTTTTTCTCATATAATTAAGAATTACAGTGTGTAGTAACATGTCAAATGCCTTGTCTGATTCTAAATAGATAACACGTCAGTGCAAGAACAAGACTTAAAGCCATTGAGATGTGATCATAAAATTCACCATAAGTTAGTTAGGGTTGAGTTTCCTTTAATAAATCCATGCTGATGGATCTCTAACAAAATCAAAAGTTTTGCCTGTTACATTCATGATGTCAGTGACACATTGTCCAAAGCATTTGTCTAAAATAGAAGTCAGGCTCATTGGTATGTAGTTGGCAACATCAGTCCTGATGTTCTTCGTATTTATCACTGCTGCAGTAACTTTAGCTGTATCTTGCCAAAGCTATAACAGCCAGACAGCTTCCAAAGCTTCAGGGCACGTTCCAAGGTCCAGTGTACTGTGCCAGCTTCCAAAAGTTTGTTAAATATCTGCTTTTACACTGGTGCAATGCAGTCCTTGATTCCCTGCCTTCCACTTAATTTCTTCCCTACCATTCTTAAAAAAAAAGTCACCTCTCCCACAAAAAGTGTAACACTTTCTACCCCTTTGTTCTTTTTCTTTCTTACTTTCCTGTATACCCATTTTGTCCCCATTTAGATCAGTAAGCCTTATATATATATATATATATATATATATATATATATATATATATATATATATATATATATATATGTATGTATATATGGGAGCCCTTCCTTTGTTCGAACTTTCTAATGTTCGAAACTCATATGGCCGACACCATATGAGCGAACGTTTGAAAAGCCAACAAATGATAGCGAAGATCCTGCTACAGTGCGGGACTGGGAGATTCCCCTTTCCTGCACTGTAGTGTGATCTCGGAGTGAGAATATTTAAGTAGCAGGGGTGTGGGGAGTGCAGGGGGGTCTTGCCCCCCTGCATAACACAGTTTTACTGTGTTTACAGGTAGGTAACTGGTGCTATGTCAGGATGTCGGTCTTTCAGAATGTCGATTATATGGTGTCAGCCATATGAAAGTCGGCATTCTGAACGGTCGACATTCTGATGTAGACCCATATATATATATATATATATATATATATATATATATATATATATATATATACACACACACACACACACACACACACACACACACACACACATATAAATATATATGTGTATAAATATATATATATATATATATATATATTTTATATATATGTGTGTGTATATTTATATATATATATATATATATATATATATATATATATATATATATGTGTGTGTGTGTGTGTGTGTGTGTGTGTGTGTGTATATATATATATATATATATATATATATATATATATCAGTGGGAGACACTTAATTTGGCTTCCAGCCAAGCTCACTATTGGTGTTTGTGACAGCCATAGTCACAAGAACCAGACTCCCACTGCCGGCCCTGTCATTTCCGCAAGTGAGTTTCCTAATTAGTTTCTAACTGGTATGTGAGAACATCTCAGCAATAGCTTTTGCATGCTTGCAGAAGACATTTTTCTGAATCCCAGGTATAGGTAAGAAATAAGTATACAGAATGCTAACAAATTAATATATTCTTACTAGAACATGGTTTGTATTTTTTTATTCATTCATTCATTTATTTAACATTTCATAAACAGGTAAATAAACTGGACAGATGAACCTTTTCAGCCACGATTGGGCAGAAGAAATTAAAAAGTCAAATACAAACATAAAACAAGTAATTGTATTTCATCAAAGCCAAATAGAGAACATTTAAATAGCTAAATTAACATGCATTTAATAGTTTCAAAGCAATCAGAAGCAATAATATAACATAGATAAAGAAGGGGTCCAATAATTAGACAGAAAAAACATTTACAAGTAGTAGAATATTTATTTATTTATTTGCATATAGTTAAATGACAGTGTTATACAGAATGGTGGTAAGAGAAATAGGTTTGTATGTACAAAATAGTTAGTGTAATGTAAAGCAAAAATAGACATAATAGATGTGGGGGCTGTGTAAGGCTTAGAAAGTTACAAGATGGGTAATCTGACAAGCAGTGGATTGAAAAAGTGGGCAAGAAGGAAGTGGTTATTCAGGACATAATAATGGTTAGAAATATAGGTAAAGGAAAATGATTAGTGGCCATATCTCAAGAGAGGTTAATGATAAATAACTTAAGGATAAAAACAAAAACATGAATAGTAGATTTACAAAGAGCCAATGAGTGAAAAATCAAGATTTGTATTGGAGAAGGTCAGGTGAGGGCAGTTGCCTTTGGCAGAGTTGGAGAAGTGTGAGAACAAGGCTACCCTGAATAGGGTAACTTGGAAGAGATCTCATAGTAGGGCTTGGAGAGTTCCACATTAACATGTGAAAGCATGTTCAGATAAGGCAAGACAAAAGTAGCGATGTAAGTAAGTAAGATGTTTCAGTGTCTTAAGATTTGAGGGGATAAGAAGTGAGGAAAGTGTGAACTTTTTGTGTGAGTTGGAACAGAAATTGCTGAAAAGAAACAGAGAAACAGAAGTAAAAGTTCTTTCAGTGATGGGGAAAGTGGCAGTTATACTTAGAAGGGCGCAAGGATGTGTAAGAAGCTTTGTAAGACTGATAAAGAAGCAGATTTGAGAAGGTTCTTTGTAAGAAGAGCACTTTTTGGAAATTATCCAGTTTAAATATTAGTAAAGCATACCCCTGATTTCGTGTTAGT